>NW_022680551.1:0-130670 GCF_009764315.1 Trachypithecus francoisi | reverse complement strand
GCCTTCATTTCATTATGTACCCAGTAGTCATTCAGGAGCAGGTTATTCAGTTTGGTTTTGATTGAGTTTCTTAGTCCTGAGTTCTAATTTGATTGCACTATGGTCTGAGAGACAGTTTGTTATAATTTCTGTTCTTGTACATTTGCTGAGGAGTGCTTTACTTCCAATTATGTGGTCAATTTTGGAAAAACTGTGATGTGGTGCTAAGAAGAATGTATATTCTGTTGATTTGGGGTGGAGAATTCTGTAGATGTCTGTTAGGTCTGCTTGGTGCAGAGATGAGTTCAATTCCTGGATATCCTTGTTAACTTTCTGTCTCATTGATCTGTCTAATGTTGACAGTGGGGTGTTGAAGTCTCCCATTATTATTATATGGTAGTCTAAGTCTCTTTGTAAGTCTCTAAGGCCTTGCTTTATGAATCTGGGTGCTCCTGTATTGGGTGCATATATATTTAGGAGAGTTAGCTCTTCCTGATGAATTGATCCCTTTACCATTATGTAATGGCCTTCTTTGTCTCTTTTGATCTTTGTGGCTTAAAGTCTGTTTTATCAGAGACTAGTATTGCAACCCCTGCTTTTTTTGTTTTCCATTTGCTTGGTAGATCTTCCTCCATCCCTTTATTTTGAGCCTGTGTATGTCTCTGCATGTGAGATGAGTCTCCTGAATACAGCAAACTGATGAGTCTTGACTCTTTATCCAGTTTGCCAGTCTGTGTCTTTTAATTGGACCATTTAGTCCATTTACATTTAAGGTTACAATTGTTATGTGTGAACTTGATCCTGCCATTATGATATTAACTGGTTATTTTGCTCATTAGTTGATGCAATTTCTTCCTAGCCTCGATGGTCTTTACATTTTGGCATGTTTTGCAATGGCTGGTACTGGTTGTTGCTTTCCATGTTTAGTGCTTCCTTAACGATCTCTTGTAAGCAGGCCTGGTGGTGATGAAATCTCTAAGCATTTGCTATCTGTAAACTATTTTGTTTCTCCTTCACTTATGAAACTTAGTTTGACAGGATATGAAATTCTGGGTTGAAAATTCTTTTCTTTAAGAATGTTGAATATTGGCCCCCACTCTCTTGGGGCTTGTAGAGTTTCTGCTGAGAGATCTGCTGTTAGTCTGATAGGCTTCCCTTTGTGGGTAACCCGACCTTTCTCTCTGGCTGCCCTTAAGACTTTTTCGTTCATTTCAACTTTGGTGAATCTGGCAATTATGTGTCTTGGAGTTGCTCTTCTCGAGGAGTATCTTTGTGGGGTTCTCTGTATTTCCTGAATTTGAATGTTGGCCTGCCCTACTATGTTGGGGAAGTTCTCCTGGATGATATCCTGAAGAGTGTTTTCCAACTTGGTTCCATTTTCCCCCTCACTTTCAGGCACCCCAGTCAGACGTAGATTTGGTCTTTTTACATAATCCTATACTTCTTGCAGGCTTTGTTCATTTCTTTTTCTTCTTTTTTCTTTAGATTTCTCTTCTCGCTTCATTTCATTCATTTGATCCTCAATCGCTGATACTCTTTCTTCCAGTTGATCGAGTCGGTTATTGAAGCTTGTGCATTTGTCACGTATTTCTCGTGTCATGGTTTTCATCTCTGTCAGTCCGTTTATGTCCTTCTCTGTATTAATTATTCTAGTTATCAATTCTTCCACTCTTTTTTCAAGATTTTTAGTTTCTTTGCGCTGGGTACATAATTCCTCCTTTAGCTCTGAGAAGTTTGATGGACTGAAGCCTTCTTCTCTCATCTCGTCAAAGTCATTCTCTGTCCAGCTTTGATACGTTGCTGGCGATGAGCTGCATTCCTTTGCAGGGGGAGATGCACTCTTATTTTTTGAATTTCCAGCTTTTCTGCCCTGCTTTTTCCCCATCTTTGTGGTTTTATCTGCCTCTGATCTTTGGTGATGGTGACGTACTGATGGGGTTTTGGTGTGGGTGTCCTTTCTGTTTGTTAGTTTTCCTTCTAACAGTCTGGACCCTCAGCTGTAGGTCAGTTGGAGATTGCTTGAGGTCCACTCCAGACTCTGTTTGCCTGGGTATCAGCAGCAGAGGCTGCAGAAGATAGAATATTGCTGAACAGAGAGTGTACCTGTCTGATTCTTGCCCTGGAAGCTTCCTCTCAGGGGTGTACTCCACCCTGTGAGGTGTGGGGTGTCAGTCTGCCCCCAGTGGGGAGTGTCTCCCAGTTAGGCTACTCAGGGGTCAGTGACCCACTTGAGCAGGCAGTCTGTCCCTTCTCAGATCTCAACCTCCATGTGGGGATCCACTGCTCTCTTCAAAGCTGTTAGACAGAGTCGTTTGCATCTGCAGAGGGTTCTGCTTGTTGTTGTTGTTGTTGTTGTTTAGCTGTGCCCTGTCCCCAGAGGTGGAGTCTACACAGACAGGCAGGTCTCCTTGAGCTGCTGTGAGCTCCACCCAGTTCGAGCTTACCAGCGGCTTTGTTTACCTACTTAAGCCTCAACAATGGCGGGTGCCCCTCCCCCAGCCTTGCTGCTGCCTTGTAGTTAGATCGCAGACTGCTGTGCCAGCAATGGGGGAGGCTTCCTGGGTGTGGGTCCCTCCCAGCAAGGTGTGGGATATAATCTCCTGGTGTGCCCATTTGCTGAGACCCTTGGTAAAGTGCAGTATTGGGGTGGGAGTTACCCAATTTTCCTGGTGTTGTGTGTCTCAGTTCCCCTGGCTAGGAAAAGGGATTTCCTTCCCCCTTGTGCTTCCCAGGTGAGGCGATGCCTCGCCCTGCTTCAGCTCTCGCTGGTCGGGCTGCAGCAGCTGACCAGCACCTATTGTCTGGCACTCCCTAGTGAGACGAACCCAGTACCTCAGTTGAAAATGCAGAAATCACCTGTCTTCTGTGTCACTCACATTGGGAGCTGGAGCCTGGAGCTATTCCTATTCGGCCTTCTTGCTCCGCCCCCTCAAGTATTTTATTTAAAATATTTTTGTATATGGTCAAAGGAAAGGATCCAGCTTTATTAGTGTAAATGTCCAGTTTTATTTTCTCTTTTCTTTTCTTTTCTTTTTTGTTGAGATAGTCTCTCTCTGTCTGACCGGAGTGCAGCGGCACGATCTCGGCTCACTGCTACTTCCGCCCCCTGGATTCAAGCAATTCTCCTGCCTCAGCCTCCTGAGTAACTGGGATTACAGGAGCCTGCACCACACCCCGCTAATTTTTACTCCTGACCTCAGGTGATCGCCCTCCTCGGCTTCCCAAAGTATTGGGATTACTGGCATGAGCCACCACGACTGGCAATATCCAGTTTTCAACATGATAGATTTTTATTTTTTGAGATGGAGTTTTGTTCTTGTTGCCCAAGTTGTAGTGCAATGGCATGATCTCAGCTCACTGCAACCGTTGCCTCCTGTGTTCAAGCAATTCTCCTGCCTCAGCCTCCTGAGTAGCTGTGATTACAAGTGTGTGTCACCACGCCTGGCTAATTTTTTATTTCTGGTAGAGACGGGATTTCACTGGGTTGGTCAGGCTGGTCTCGAACTCCTAACCTCAGGTGATGCATCCACCTCAGCCTCTGAAAGTTCTGGGATTATGAACGTGAGAAACTGTGCCCAGCCTCATCATCATTTTTTGAAGAGATTATCTCTTCTTTACTGTGTGGTCATGGCAACTTTGTGGAAGATCATTTAATTATATACAGAAAGGTTCATTTCTGGGCTCTCTATTCTGTTCTTTCATCTGTTTATCTGTATCTGTGTCAGTACCACATTGTTTTTGTTATTGTAGCTTTTAACGTGTTTTGAAATCAGGTAGTATAATGCCTCATCTTTTTCATGGGTGTTTGGCTAGTTATAGTTTGTAATCAAATCCAAAAGTTTTTAACAATATTTCTGTAAAAATGTGCTATTGAGATTTTTATAGAAATCTCACTCCATCGCCCAGGCTGGAGTGCAGTGGCATTATCTTGGCACACTGCAACCTCTGCCTCCTGGGTTCAAGAGATTCTTCTGCCTCAGCTTCCCAAGTAGCTGGAACTACAGGCACATTTCACCATGCCATGCTAATTTTTGTATTTTAGTAGAGACAGGATTTCACCGTGTTGGCCAGGATGGTCTGGATCTCCTGACCTCATGACACCTCAGCCTCCTGAAGTGCTGGGTTTATAGGTGTGAGCCACCGAGCCTGGCCACATGTTTTTTGTTTGTTTGTTTTTGAAGATTATTGGCCATGTTTTTAATTTATTATTATTTAATTTTTAAATTTAATTTTACTTATTGAGACAGAGTTTCACTCTTGTTGCCCAGGCTGCAGTACAATGGCATGATCTTGGCTCACTGCAACCTCTGCCTCCTGGGTTCAAGCGATTCTCCTGCCTCAGCCTCCCAAGGAGTTGGGATTACATGTCCTCGCTACCATACCTGGCTAATTTTGTATTTTTAGTAGAGATGGAGTTTCTCTATGTTGGAGAGGCTGGTCTCAAATTCCTGACCTTAGGTGATCCACCCTCTTGTTTGCATTCTACTTGCATTATGCTTCTCTGATTTGTTTTAACATTGAAAGATTGAAGATTGCAAATCTAGTCTTTCAATTTAAATTAACAAAATATTTTTCAGCCAGTCAAATAATGTATAGGACTAATGTGTAACAGATGTCATTAGCTGCTAAAAAAAAAAAAGTATGATTAGATTGAGTAGGTATCTAGCCATAGAAATGACAGTCCAATTAAATTAAGAGCCTGATAGGTGCATGTGGAAAGCATTGATGTGCGGTGTGGTACACCTCCACTCAGCAGCACCTTCCTCTGCCTGTTTACAAATACCAATTTCCCCTGAGTGACTCAGGGTGAATACTGGCAACTGAGAATGCTGTGGTCAGAGTGATTACTGGAAGCATGGTTAACATATTCCTTTTATATTATAAATAAATTTTATGTATCTTACTCTGCAAAGGCTTTTAGTTAAAGATTATTTATAGTACTCAATTTGCATTCATAAAAAAGTCAATATTCAAGATAAGTCAGAGACTCTTAAATGTCAGCCATATTCCATAAAATATATTTGAATGAGATCAAGTCTTCTTAGCTAAGAATTTTATTTTGTTACTAAATATACAAAAAAATAGAAAACCAGTACTTTGGGCCACATAACGGTGTTTGGCACAGGAGTATCATCCAAACAACTGTACTTTATCATTCCCGGGACCAGCTGGCCTGTTTTCCACTAATATAGAGTGAAGAAATTGAAATGGTAAAAAAGGTGATATAAGTTGCATATTTATATGAAACACAATTTTTAATAAAAAGAATTTGATGTACAAACATAGATGAGACTATTAGGATAAGGTTATAATATTTTTGCTTCTATTGACAGAATAACTTCATTCACAGTATTCTTATTTCAAATAATATTCTTTTCTGCTGTATATTTGCTAGCTTTTGGTTTATAACCTGAGCTCTATAGAAATCAACAAAATGGTTATTTTACCAGAAGCATTTTACTCATGCATATGCCTATTTTGCTTACCCACTTTGCCTATTAGTGAGTAAAAGTGATGTGTGGGTAAGATGCAAATGTGTCTTCTCTGCATTGTTTTTTTCTTCCATTCGCTGAAGAAAGGAGAATACAGACTGAAGATGAAAGAACATATGATCGCTGAAAGACCATGGAGACGTCCTCTTGACCAGAGAAAGAAAATCAACCAGGCATGGTGATCTAAGCAGAGAATATAATATTTTGCTAAGCCTCTGAAATTTCAGTGTACAACCATCATTGCTATAACAAATGTGTTATTTCTTCAGTATTGATTCTTCAGTCTATGATTCAATTCCCTGGTTAATCCAATTTGAGAGGAGAATAACTTATTTGTTAACTTAAGAGATGTAGACAAGACCTATTATTTTTTATCAACATCTCCTCCAGTCCCAGGCAATTATCATTCTACTTTCTGATTTTATGAATTTAAACTTTTTTACACTCTAAATAGAAATGAGATCATGTGATATACTTTTATTCTGTGCTGGCTTATTTTCATTAGCATAATGTTCTCTAGGTTTATCAATGTTGTTGCAAATAATAAGACTTTCTAATATAAATAAACGGATATCATTCCATTCTGTAAATATACTACAATTTCTTTATTCATTCACCGGTTGATGGACACTTAGCTATACCTTAGCTATTGTGAGTAATCCACTTTCTTTCTTACATTTCATTTGTTTTTATACCTCTTTTTTCCTTCCATTTTTATTTCTAGGAATAAAACAATGGACACATTTAAACATTTTTTGAAAATTAAAAAGTGCTCAGACATAAAACTATTAAAACATTATTGATAAAAAGATGAGGCTTTATTTTACTACAGAGCATTTGTGCCTCTAAGCTTAAGTTCCTTGAACCTTTAAAAACATGCTTTAGCAGGGCGCGGTGGCTTACACGTGTAATCCCAGCACTTTGGGAGGCCGAGGAGGGTGAAACATGAGGTCAGGAGTTTGAGACCAGCCTGGTCAACATGGTGAAACCTTGTCTCTACTAAAAATACAAAAATTAGCTGGGCGTGGTGACATCTGCTTGTAAATCCAGCTACTCAGGAGGCTGAGGCAGGATGATCTCTTGAACCTGTGAGGTGCAGGTTGCAGTGAGCCGAGATTATCCCACTGCCCTCCAGCCTGAACAACAGAGCGAGACTCCATCTCAAAAAAACAAAAACAAACAAAAAAACTAAAAAGAAGAACATGCTTTAGTTTTTTCTTAGTTTTCAAATCCAATTTTGTCAAAAGTGCATATAACAATAAACAAATGTAAATTATTTTGGAATTGAATACAAATCATTAAATAAAACATTAAATTTGATTGTGTTGGAAATTGTTTTAAGAAATTGAATATTGTGATAAAGTTGAAATTTGTAAAATATACATGCTTTTATGACAAATCATTTTGCGATCATTTAAATTTTCTTTCTTTTTTTTTTTGAGATGGAGCCTTACTCTTTCTCCCAGGCTGGAGTGCAGTGATGTGACCTTGGCTCACTGTAAGCTCCACCTCCAGGTTCATGCCATCCTCCAGCCTCAGCCTCCCAAATAGCTGGGACTATAGGTGCCCACCAACATGCCCAGCTAACTTTTTGTTTTTGTATTTTTTTAAAAATACTTTAAGTTCTAGGGTACATGTGCCCAACGTACAGGTTTGTTACATATGTATACATGTGCCATGTTGGTGTGCTGCACCCATTAACTCATCATTTACATTAGGTATATCTCCTAATGCTATCCCTTCCCACTGCCCCATCCACATGACAGGCCCCAGTGTGTGATGTTCCCCTTCCTGTGTCCAAGTGATCTCATTGTTCAGTTCCCACCTATGAGTGAGAACATGTGGTGTTTGGCTTTCTGTTCTTGTGATAGTTTGCTGACAAGGATGGTTTCCAGCTGCATCCATGTCCCTACAAAGGACACAAACTCATCCTTTTTTATGGCTGCACAGTATTCCATGGTGTATATGTGCCACATTTTCTTAATCCAGTCTGTCACTGATGGACATTTGGGTTGATTCCAAGTCTTTGCTATTGTGAATAGCACTGCAATAAACATATGTGTGCATGTATCTTTATATCAGCATGACTTATAATCCTTTGGGCATATACCCAGTAATGGGATGGCTGGGTCAAATGGTATTTCTAGTTCTAGATCCTTGAGGAATCACCACACTGTCTTCCACAACGGTTGAACTAGTTTACAATCCCACCAAGAGTCTAACACTGTTCCTACTTCTCCACATCCTATCCACACTTGTTGTTTAGGATTTTTTAATGATTGCCATTCTAACTGGTGTGAGATGGTATCTCATTGTGGTTTTGATTTGCATTTCTCTGTTGGCAAGTGATGATGAGCATTTTTTCATGTGCCTGTTGGCTGTATGACTGTCTTCTTTTGAGAAGTGTCTGTTCATATCCTTTGCCCACTTTTGGATGGGGTTGTTTGTCTTTCTCTTGTAAATTTGTTTGAGTCCTTCATAGGTTCTGGATATTAGCCCTCTGTCAGATGAATAGATTGCAGAAATTTTTTCCCATTCTGTAAGTTGCCTGTTCACTAGGATGGTAGTTTCTTTTGCTGTGCAGAAGCTCTTTAGTTTAATTAGATCCCATTTGTCAATTTTGGCTTTTGTTGTTGTTGCTTTTGGTGTTTTAGAAATGAAGTCCTTGCCCGTGCCTGTGTCCTGAATGGTATTACCTAGGTTTTCTTCTAGGCTTTTTATGGTTTTAGGTCTAACATTTAAGTCTCTAATCCATCTTGAATTAATTTTCATATAAGGAGTAAGGAAAGGATCCAGTTTCAGCTTTCTACATATGGCTAGCCAATTTTCCCAGCACCATTTATTAAATAGGGAATCCTTTCCCCATTTCTTGTTTTTGTCAGGTTTGTCAAAGATCAGATGGTTGTAGATGTGTGGTATTATTTCTGAGGGCTCTGTTCTGTTCCATTGATGTATATCTCTGTTTTGGTACCAGTACCATGCTGTTTTGATTACTGTAGCCTGGTAGTATAGTTTGAAGTCAGGTAGTGTGATGCCTCCAGCTTTGTTTTCTTGGCTTAGGATTGTCTTGGCAATGCAGGGTCTTTTCTGGGCCCATATGAACTTTAAAGCAGTTTTTTCCAATTCTGTGAAGAAAGTCATTGGTAGTTTAATGGGGATGGCATTGAATCTATAAATTACCTTGGGCAGTATGGCCATTTTCACAATATTGATTATTCTTATACATGAGCATGGAATGTTCTTCCATTTGTTTGTGTCGTCTTTTATTTCACTGAGCAGTGGTTTGTAGTTCTGCTTGAAGAGGTCCTTTACATCCCTTGTATATTGGATTCCTAGGTATTTTATTCTCTTTGAAGCTATTATGAATGGGAGTTCATTCATGATTTGACTCTCTGTTTGTCTGTTACTGTTGTATAAGAATGCTTGTGGGCCAGGCGCAGTGGCTCAAGCCTGTAATCCCAGCACATCGGGAGGCTGAGGAGGGTGGATCATGAGGTCAGGAGATCGAGACAATCCCAGTTCACACAGTGTAACTCCGTCTCTACTAAAAATCCAAAAATATTAGCCAGGCATGGTGGCGGGCGCCTGTAGTCCCAGCTACTTGGGAGCCTGAGGCAGGAGAATGGCGTGAACCCAGGAGGCGGAGCTTGCAGTGAGCCGAGATTGCGCCACTGCACTCCAGCCTGGGTGACAGAGCCAGGCTCCATCTCAAAAAAAAAAAAAAAAAAAGAATGCTTGTGATTTTTGCCCATTGATTTTGTATCCTGAGATTTCGCTGAAGTTGCTTATTAGCTTAAGGAGATTTTGGGCTGAGATGATGGGGTTTTCTAAATATACAGTCATGTCATCTGCAAACAGGGACAATTTGTCTTCTTCTTTTCCTAATTGAATACACTTTATTTCTTTCTTTTGTCTGATTGCCCTAGCCAGAACTTCCAATACTATGTTGAATAGGAGTGGTGAGAAAGGGCATCCCTGTCTTCTGCCAGCTTTCAAAGGGAATGCTTCCAGTTTTTGCCCATTCAGTATGATATTGTCAGTGGGTTTGTCATAAAAAGCTCTTATTATTTTGAGATACGTTCCATCAATACCTAATTTATTGAGAGTTTTTATCATGAAGGGCTGTTGAATTTTGTCAAAGGCCTTTTCTGTTTCTATTGAGATAATCATATGGTTTTTGTCTTTGGTTCTGTTTATATGCTGAATTACGTTTAATGATGTGTGTATGTTGAACCAGCCTTGTATCCCGGGGATGAAACCCACTTGATCATGGTGGATAAGCTTTTTGATGTTCTGCTGGATCCTGTTTGCCAATATTTTATTGAGGATTTTTGCATCGATGTTCATCAGGGATATTAGTCTAAAATTCTCTTTTTTTGTTGTGTCTCTGCCAGGCTTTGGTATCAGGATGATGTTGGCCTCATAAAATGAGTTAGGCAGTATTCTCTCTTTTTCTATTGATTGGAATAGTTTCAGAAGGAATGGTACCAGCTCTTCCTTGTAACTCTGGTAGAATTCAGCTGTGAATCCATCTGGTCCTGGGCTTTTTTTGGTTGGTAGGCTATTAATTATTGCCTCAATTTCAGAGCCTGCTATTGGTCTATTCAGAGATTCAGCTTCTTCCTGGTTTAGTCTTGGGAGAGTGTAAGTGTCCAGAAAATTATCTATTTCTTCTAGGTTTTTCTAGTTTATTTGTGTAGAGGTGTTTATAGTATTCTCTGATGGTAGTTTGTATTTCTGTGGGGTCGGTGGTGATATCCCCTTTATCATTTTTTATTGCATCTATTTGATTCTTCTCTCTTTTCTTTTTTATTAGTCTTGCTAGCGGTCTGTCAATTTTGTTGATCTTTTCAAAAACTAGCTCCTGGATTCATTGATTTTTTTGGAGAGTTTTTTTGTGTCTGTATCTCCTTCAGTTCTGCTCTGATCTTAGTTATTTCTTGCCTCTGCTAGCGTTTGAATGTGTTTGCTCTTGCTTCTCTAGTTCTTTTAATTGTGATGTTAGAGTGTCAATTTTAGATCTTTCCTGCTTTCTCTTGTGGTCATTTAGTGCTATAAATTTCCCTCTACACACTGCTTTAAATGTGTCCCAGATATTCTGGTATGTTGTATCTTTGTTCTCATTGGTTTCAAAGAACATCTTTGTTTCTGCCTTCATTTCGTTATGTACCCAGTGACTCATTCAGGAGCAGGTTGTTCAGTTTCCATGTGGTTGAGCGGTTTTGATTGAGTTTCTTAGTCCTGAGTTCTAGTTTGATTGCACTGTGGTCTGAGAGACAGTTTGTTATAATTTCTGTACTTTTACATTTGCTGAGGAGTGCTTTACTTCCAACTATGTGGTCAATGTTGGAATAAATGCGATGTAGTGCTGAGAAGAATGTATATTCTGTTGATTTGGGGTGGAGAGTTCTGTAGATGTCTATTAGATTCGCTTGGTGCAGAGTTGAGTTCAATTCCTGGATATCCTTGTTAACTTTCTGTCTCGTTGATCTGTCTAATGTTGACAGTGGGGTGTTGAAGTCTCCCATTATTATTGTATGGGAGTCTAAGTCTTTTTGTAAGTCTCTAAGGACTTGCTTTATGAATCTGGGTGCTCGTGTATTGGTTGCATATATATTTAGGATAGTTAGCTCTTCCTGATGAATTGATCCCTTTACCATTATGTAATGGCTTTCTTTGTCTCTTTTGATCTTTGATGGTTTAAAGTCTATTTTATCAGAGACTAGGATTGCAATCCCTGCTTTTTTATTGTTTTCCATTTGCTTGGTAGATCTTCCTCCATCCCTTTATTTTGAGCCTATGTGTGTCTCTTCATGTGAGATGAGTCTCCTGAATACAGCAGACTGATGGGTCTTGACTCTTTATCCAGTTTGCCAGTCTGTGTCTTTTAATTGGAGCGTTTAGTCCATTTACATTTAAGGTTAATATTGTTATGTGTGACCTTGATCCTGTCATTATGATATTAACTGGTTATTTTGCTTGTTAGTTGATGCTGTTACTTCCTAGCCTTGATGGTCTTTACATTTTGGCACACTTTTGCAATGGCTGGTATCTGTTTTTCTTTTCCATATTGAGTGCTTCCTTCAGGGTCTCTTGTAGGGCAGGCCTGGTGGTGACAAAATCTCTCAGCATTTGCTTGTCTGTAAAGGATTTTATTTCTCCTTCACTTATGAACCTTAGTTTGGCTGGATATGAAATTCTGGGTTGAGAATTCTTTTCTTCAAGAATGTTGAATATTGGTCCCACTCTCTTGTGGCTTGTAGAGTTTCTGCCGAGAGATCTGCTATTAGTCTGATGGACTTCCCTTTGTGGGTAACCCAACCTTTCTCTCTGGCTGCCCTTAACATGTTTTCCTTCATTTCAACTTTGGTGAATCTGACAATGATGTGTCTTGGAGTTGCTCTTCTCGAGGGGTATCTTTGTGGCAGTCTCTCTATTTCCTGAATTTGAATGTTGGCCTGCCTTACTAGGTTTTGGAAGTTCTCCTGGATGATATCCTGCAGAGTGTTTTCCAAATTGGTTCTATTTTCCCCATCACTTTCAGGCACACCAATCAGATTTGGTCTTTTCATGTAATCGCATGTTTCTTGGAGGCTTTGTTCATTTCTTTTTACTCTTTTTTCTCTACACTTCTCTTCTTGTTTCATTTCATTCATTTGATCTTCAATCACTGAGATTCTTTCTTCCAGTTGATCACATCAGTTACTGAAACTTGTGCATTTTTCATATAGTTCTCATGTCATGGTTTTCACTTCTATCAGTTCTTTTATGGTCTTCTCTCTATTGATTATTCTAGTTATCCATTCATCCATTCTTTTTTCAAGGTTTTTAGTTTCTTTGCACTGGGTACATAGTTCCTCCTTTAGCTCTGAGAAGTTTGATTGACTGAAGCCTTCTTCTCTCAACTCATCAAAGTCATTCTCCATCCAGCTTTGTTCAGTTGCTGGCAATGAGCTGTGTTCCTTTGGAGGGCGAGATGTGCTCTGATTTTTTGAATTTCCAGCTTTTCTGCCCTGCTTTTTCCCCATCTTTGTGGTTTTATTTGCCTTTGGTCTTTGATGATGGTGATGTACTGATGGGGTTCTGGTATGAGTGTCTTTTCTGTTTGTTAGTTTTCCTTCTAACACTCAGGATCTTCAGCTGCAGGTCTGTTGAAGTTTGCTTGAAGTCCACTCTAGACCCTGTTTACCTGGGCATCAGCAGCGGAGGCTGCAGAAGATAAGACTATTGCTGAACAGTGAGTGTTGCTGTCTGATTCTTGATCTGGGAGCTTCATCTCAGACGTGTACCCAGCCATGTGAGGTGTGAGGTTTCAGTCTGAAGCTAGTGGGAGATGTCTCCCAGTTAGGCTACACAGGGGTCAGGGACTCACTTGAGCAGGCAGTTGGTCCATTCTCAGATCTCAACCTCCATGCTGGGCGAATCACTGCTCTCTTCAAAGCTGTCAGACAGGGACATTTACATCTGCAGAGGTTTCTGCTGCCTTTTGTTTAGCTATGCCCTGTACCCAGAGATGGAGTCTACAGAGGCAGGCAGGCCTCCTTGAGCTGCAGTGGGCTCCACAAATTCGAGCTTCCCAACAGCTTTGTTTGCCTACTTAAGCCTCAGCAATGGCAGGTGCCCCTCCCCCAGCCTTGCTGCTGCCTTGCAGTTAGATCTCAGACTGCTGTGCTAGCAATGAGGGAGGCTCCATGGGTGTAGGACCCTCTGGGCCAGATGTGGGATATAATCTCCTGGTGTGCCAATTGCTAAGACCCTTGGTAAAATGCAGTATTAGGGTGGGAGTTACCTGATTTTCCAGGTGTTGTGTGTCTCAGTTTCCCTTGGCTAGGAAAAGGAATTCCCTTCCCCTTTGTGTTTCCCAGGTGAGGCGATGCCTTGCCCTGCTTCAACTCTCGCTGGTCAAGCTGCACCCGCTGACCAGCACTGACTGTGCGACACACCCCAGTGAGATGAACCCAGTACCTCAGTTGAAAATGCAGAAATCACCTATCTTTTGTGTCACTCACACTGGGAGTTGGAAGCTGGAGCTGTTCCTATATGGCCATCTTGGGCATCCCCTTCCACTTTTTGTATTTTTAGTAAAGACGGAGTTTCACTGTGTTAGCCAGGGTGGTCTTGATCTCCTGACCTCGTGATCTGCCTGCCTTGGCCTCCCAAAGTGCTGAGATTACAGGTGTGAGCCACTGCACCCAGCTTGATCATTTAAATTTTTCAATTTAGCATTTTTATATAGCAGACTTCAATATAAGTTGGCTGTTTGAAATGTGAATATTGACATATCAGAGAATAAAATGTTTATAATAAAAAATACAAACAAGTGCGATAGTGTTAGTGGCTGTTGTGAGACCTCAGTTTTTGTCTTCTAAGTTAAAAAAAAAACTGAAACATGAGACACACGACAAAAGAGATGTAGCATAGGACAATTTATTGCAAAAGGGAAAGACTTTTAAAAGTTACATGCAGGCTAGGTGTGGTGGCTCACACCTGTAATCCTGGCACTTTGGGAGGGTGAGGGGGCAGATTGCTTGAGGTCAGGAGTTCGGGACCAGCCTGGCTAACATGGTGAAACCCTGTCTCTACTAAAAAGAAAAAAAAAGTTAGCCTGACGTGGTGATGCATGCCTGTAGTCCCAAGTACTCAGGAGGCTGAGATGAGAATTGCTTGAACTTGGGAGGCGGAAGTTGCAGTGAGCGGAGTTCACACCACTGCACTCCAGCCTGCAAGAGAGTGTGACGTTGCCTCAAAAAAAAAAGTTAGATGCAGAATAGCCGGTACACCCCGGGAGAAAGGGATTCAAGACAGGCTGTAAGAATGTGACGGGAAGGAAAGGAACTAGGGAGACTCCACTTATGTGAACATTACACAATTATTTATAAGGAAGTGCAGAGAGGTGTTCCTACTAGTAAGCATGTTCTGGGTGTTCCTCTTGGTGCACATTCACAGTGGCTGTACTTGCTTCTTCATATGTCACATGTTTCAATGACATTCTAAATCTCTACCCATGGGCGTGGTTTTTTACTATTAATAATGAGTAAGAGATCAGGTCAGTCTGAGGACAGGTAAAATAAAAATGTACATGCTCTTTACCGGAAAATTTTCCTATTGGAGAGAGCTTTGCTTGAATGAGCTGGAATACAAAGCAAACATTGGGTTTATTGTGTTGATAGTATGCAGTCACCATGCAATCACCATGATTGCTGCATCCCAAGGACATGGCCACTTTCTTGACTACCCATCCTCCCTCAATAGTACTTGTTGTGATTTATTCCCAAGCACTAACACTGAAACTATGATTGAACAGTTTTGTCAACATTGTCAACAGTGAGAGAATTAAAAATTTTAATATCAAACATATATGAGCCTGATTTGGGTCATTAGCTGTGTGCCTAGTAGGAATTATTTTACATCCTTGGACTTCAATCTTCATCATTAATAAAAAATACTATTTCCCCCAGGGCTGTTTTAATTCATACTTGGTAACTGTAAGTACTTTTTACTGAAAGTCTTGTCTAAATATAGTAAATATTTAAGAATAACAATGCAATAACAGACTAAAGGTTTCTACATTGTGATTTGTTAATTTTTACGTATGGCTGTGACTGCTATTGTTGAATTCAGGTTGAATTTTAAACCCACTGTTGTTTAGCTTGTGTGGGTTTTTGGTTTGTGTGAGAAACCAAATGTATTAGACGTGGACTGTTTGCAGTAACTTGGCTTCATTTCTGCTGTTTTTCTATTCTTACATCTGAGGCTTTAGAAATGACTAGGATTCAAATAAGGTTGATTTGGAATCAAGCCACAGAAAAATTCCAGAAAAACTGAGAGAAATAGCTACCCAATAGTGCCTTTTAGTGAAATTTATACAGAGTTCAATTGAATTCATAAAATCACTGTAAGTTTCTTAAATTTTGAAACTAACCGCCTACAATATATTAGGAACTTGCCTTAGTCTCTCTATGGCATCTTTAGCTTGGGGAAACTGTCATTATGGAAAATAATATTGCTACTGTAATAAGATTTGGAACAAATTTTTGTGTGCTTGTAAACATTCCCCTTAATAATCCTTAGATACATGTCATTCTTGCGCAATTATTTTGGCACAACTGCTACAATTCCAGAGACTGTTTTTTTTTTTTTTTTTTTACCAAATTCAAGTCATGGTGTTTTCAACTTTTTATGTTTATTTCTACCCAGTAAGCTTTATAGCTACAAGCATTTTATTGGCATCCCCCAGGCAATCCCTGAGCCCTAGATCTGACCATCCTACCTCATCCTTTTTGTTTTGCATGCTCTGTTGTTGAGTCCTTCTTACTCCATACTTGAGCCCTCATGAGGTCTCAGTTTGGAGGAAGCAGAGAAATGAGTTGCCATATATGCTGGGTTAGGAGTCAAAATCCTCTTGAGGATAAATACTTCACCTTTATGATTCATAATACAAAGCAGTGTTTTTAAGATGTGAAAATGTTTCACTCACATTAAATATGAATGATTTAATCAACATGCCAATGTGGTAAAAATAATTGTATCAAGTTCACCAAATATTCTGCTTTAGACTCTCTCAACACAAAGAACAATATGTATGCATTGGTGGATGCTAGTTTTTTTTTTTTTTTTTGAGACGGAGTCTCGCTCTGTTGCTCAGGCTGGAGTGCAGTGGCCTGATCTCAGCTCACTGCAAGCTCTGCCTCCTGGGTTTATGCCATTCTCCTGCCTCAGCCCCCCAAGTAGCTGGGACTACAGGCGCCGACCACCACACCTGGATTTTTTTTTTTTTTTTTTTTTGTATTTTTAGTAGAGACGGGGTTTCACCGTGTTAGCCAGGATGGTCTCAATCTCCTGACCTCATGATCCGCCCGTCTCGGCCTCCCAAAGTGCTAGGATTACAGGCTAGAGCCACTGCGCCCGGCCCTTTTTCCTTTTTTTTTTTTGAGTAGGTTTTCTTTTTGTGGGGATGGAGTGGAGTCTCACTCTGTTGCCAAGGCTGGAGTGCAATGGCGGATCTTGTCTCACTGCAACCCCCGTCTCCCAGGTTCAAGTGATTCTCCAGCCTCAGCCTCCCGAATAGCTGGGATTGCAGACGTGCACCACCGTGTCCTGCTAATTTTTATATTTTCAGTAGAGATAGGGTTTCACCATGTTGGCCAGGCTGATCTCGAGCTACTGACCTTAGGTGATCTGCCTGCCTCGGCCTCCCAAAGTGCTAGGATTACAGGCGCGAGCCACTGCGCCCAGCCTGTTTTCATTTTCGAAGATTTATTTTATTTATTTATTTGTGTATTTACTTTTGAGGTGGAGTTTTGCTCTTGTTGCCCAGGCTGGAGTGCAATGGTGCCATCTCGGCTCACCGCAACTTCCGCCTCAAGTGATTTTCCTGCCTCAGCCTCCCTAGTAGCTGGGATTACAGGCATGTGCCACCACACCCGGCTAATTTTGTATTTTTAGTAGAGACAGGGTTTCTCCATGTTGGTCAAGCTGGTCTTGAACTCCCGACCTCAGGTGATTCGCCCGCCTTGGCCTCCCAAAGTGCTGGGATTACAGGCATGACCCACCGCGCCCCACCAAAGATTTATTTTATTTTATTTTATTTTATTTATTTTATTCATTTTTTCTTCCCAGAGATGGAGTCTTGATGTGTTGCCCAGGCTGTAGTGCAGTGGCATGATCTCTGCTCACTGCAACTTCTGACTCCTGGGTTCAAGCATTCAAGCAATTCTCCCTGCCTCAGCCTCCCGAGTAGCTGGGGTTACAGGTGCCCGCCACCATGCCCAACTAATTTTTGGATTTTTTAGTAGAGATGGAGTTTTGTCATGTTGGCCAGGCTGATCTTGAACTCCCGACCTCAGGTGATCCCCCTGCCTGGGCCTCCCAAAGTGCTGGGATTACAGGTGTGAGCCACTGCACCTGGCTTAAAGATTTATCTTCTACTGTATGCTACACAAAGCTTACCAAACGCTTCATTTTACAACATTCTTAAAATGAAAGTTCAAATACTTAAATATTGAAAGGATTACCATTTTCTAGGTGATTTTGCTTGCATTTATTAGTACTACATACTAGTTTTTTCTTATGTGGTGCAAGGTTATAAAATGCTTTTCAGTTGATTTCTTAAGTAACAGCGGATTCTGTTTTCTCAGACCAAAGCATAAAAATTCTTGATATACAACCTTTAGGGGCACTAAAAGCAACTGGATAAATGTGCTGAAATCTGGATTTATTTATAAACTCATTAGAGGCTGTCATGGAAAGACATGTTAGTTCCATTCATTTATTTTTTGCCTAAAATCTTGTTGAGCCACATCCATCTGTATATGTAACTTGGTAACAGTTTCTTTATATCAAGTCAGAGCTCATTTTACCTGGTGATTTTACTTTAAATATATAAACTGTATTATATATCATTCAAATAAGTAATAGAGCCCGGGCGCTGTGGCTAATGCAGGTAATCCCAGCACTTTGGGATGCCTAGGTATGAGGATCACCTGAGGTCAGGAGTTCAAGACCAGCCAGGCTAACATGGTGAAAACCCGTCTCTACTAAAAATATAAAAATTAGCTGGGTGTGGTGGTGCATGCCAGCTACTCCGGAGGCTGAGGCAGAAGAGTCACTTGAACCCGGGAGGCGGAGGTTGCAGTAAGCTGAGACCATGCCACTGCACTCCAGCCTGGGTGAAAGAGCGATACTCTGTCTCAACAACAACAACAACAACAACAACAAAACAAATAAGTAATATAAATTTAATTTAAAGAATATGGAAAAAGACATACAGCCACACTAAAAATGAATTGGGATCTGGCACCTGGCACTGATTAACATGTTTAGCTAACATGTTTAGTTTAGACCAGACCTAAATTTCTGTGAACAATATTGAAAGACCAAATTTTTAAATTAAAAACATCGTGGCTGGGCGCGGTGGCTCACACCTGTAATCCCAGCACTTTGGGAGGCCGAGGTGGGTGAATCACCTGAGGTCAGGAGTTCGAGACCAGCCTGGCCAACGTGGTGAAACCCCATCTCTACTAAAAATACAAAAATTAGCCAGGTGTGGTGGCAGGCGCCTATAATCCCAGCTGCTTGGGAGCCTGAGGCAGGAGAATCGCTTGAACCTGGGAGGCGGAGGTTGCAGTGAGCTGAGATCGTGCCATTGCACTCCAGCCTAGGGGACAAGAGTGAGACTAATCTCAAAAAAAAAAAAAAAAAAAAAAAAACTTCAACAATTTAATAGGCCTATAAGATTTTCGAAAACTTTGCTTACCCGTCATCAATCAATATTAGGTTACACTAGAACATTTTTAACACACCATACATAAAATAATATAAAGTTAGTCAACTATTTTCCAGAAAATTTGATTAAAGCAAGACTTCTTGCTACTTGAAAACATCAAACTGGGCCAGGCGCAGTGGCTCACACCTGTAATTCCAGCACTTTGGGAGACTGAGTTGGGAGATCACCTGAGGTGAGGAGTTGGAGACCAGCCTGACCAACATGGAAAACCGTGTCTCTAGTAAAAATACAAAAAAAAAAAAAAAAAAAAAGAAAAAAAAATTAGCTGGGCCTGGTGGTGCATGCCTGTAATCTCGTCTACTCAGGATGTTGAGGGAGGAGAATTGCTTGAACCTGGGAGGTGGAGGTTGCGGTGAGCCAAGATCGCGCTATTTCACTCCAGCCTGGGCAACAAGAGTGAAACTCGGTCTCAGAAACAAACAAACAAAACACACCAAATTATTGATGAAAAATGTTCATTTTGAACAGATATTTGATCTCATATGTACATTACTACTAAGTAAAACCTAATACCAATAGGTTTGATTTATAAAATATTAGTGAATGTGTATCACTGTAGTTTAAAATCAATAAATTATTTAAATCTGCTGTCTAAATACTTTTGATTAAAACATTTGGTATTTTATTTAAGTGCCAGTATTCATATAGCATGAAAAACCACCCATTTCTTTACTATTTTACCATTTTATAAAATAAACCTGAATTTGTGGAGGCATTTCTTTAAAAAACTAATCTTTTCTTAAAAAGGTTTAGAAATCAAAATATAGAAATACTGTAATATTGCACACAGTTTGCTAAACCCTACAGAAATTTGTAAAGTTTGTGTATACCAATCTTATATTACCTAAAACATGATGAAATGTCTTTTTAATGTTATATTTAATATACAAAAGTCCAAAATACATTCAGACAGAAACTGTGGTTGTCACTTAAAAAACAAAAAACAAAAAAATCCACCAGCATGATACACTGTTCTGTGTATGCACAGATGGAAAACCAAACTTTGAAGTTTTCAAATAAAAAGCAGGAGCATTATTTGTGAGTAAGCCTTAAATATATAAAACAAATACATACAGTTTACTCTTTTTAATTAAAAGTATACTGCACTTTGAACAATTCAAGTAATGTAAGACTATCAAAAACTTTATAAGCCATACAAGTGTCAACTGCCCTTTTAAAATTATAAGAACTTAAGAAAATGTAAACTAAACCGTGACAATTTAGTATAAAAGGATGATAAATGACTTTTTATTTCCACTTATGATGAAGATCACCTTTATTCATTTTGAAAAACAAAACAGAAAATGATGCAGTTGTATCTTGCCGGGTGGTAGGAATGGTGGGATCCAGTGGACCAGAGTCGTCAGCACCTTGCCATGGTCACTACTGTCCTTTCTGTGACTAAGATTTGTCGGCCGGGCCCGGACGCTCATGCCTGATATCCCAGCACTTTGGGAGGAGGAGGCGGGTGGATCACGAAGTCAGGAGTTGGAGACCAGCCTGGCCAACATGGTGAATCCCCGTCTCTACTAAAAATACAAAAATTAGCCAGGTGTGGTGGCGCACGCCTGTAGCCCCAGCTACTTGGGATGCTGAGGCGTAAGAATCGCTTGAACCCCGGAGGCGGAGGTTGCAGTGAGCTGAGACCATGCCATTGCACTCCAGACTGGGTGACAGGTGAGACTCCGTCTCAAAAAAAAAAAAAAAGAAAAAATAGATTCGTTTCTCAGACTCCTTCATCAACTCCGTTTCCATAGGTGTGAACAGTGTTGCACTGCTTTAAGCATCTGCCTTTGATTTCTGCTAATTTTCTTTGACTTTTCATTTTTCGTGTCCATCTCTGGTGGTTGCTTTGCTGCTCCACTTTGAGGAGTTTGGGCAGGTTCGCCCTCAGCAGCTCCAACATTCCGTCCATTTGGCTCAAGCTCTAGGGCAGTTTCTCCCGGTTCTTCTGTTTCTGGCGTCTGAAATTTGTTTACAGCGCCCAGTTTTCAGAGATCATGGCTACTGCCTCCTCCCTCCTGCGAGGCGGCTCCTGCACTTCTGGCCTCCGGCTTCGATCCAGCCTTCCTCCAGCCTTGATCCAGCCGAGCACAGAAGGAAACGCAGCAGCAGCCGGAGCGCCAACGCCCAGGGTCGCCCAGCCCGCGGGACGCCTTGGCTCCAACCCTGGGTCTGGGCCCAGTTGCATGCGCAGAAATCCGAGGCCAACAGAGCCTTTCCTGGGCGAGACCTCCCTGCCTGCAGAGGCAGTTCCTTCCACCAGCTTCCTGGTGCCACCTCGGCTTCCATCAGAGGAATGCTCAGGATTGTGCAAGGGCCCGGAGACACTGTGAAGAGTCCAAGGGAGTGAGGAGGGGCCGGGCCGGGCAGCCTCGGGCCTAGCGCAGGGCGGCGCCTCTCACGCCTGAGCAGAGATCAGCCACTGCCACCGCGGGAAGGACAGAGGGACCCAGGCGCCCCAGCCAGCCTCTCTCTGGGTCAGGAGAGAAGGAAACATTTTTTTTTTTTCTTTCTAAGTATAAAGTAGAACTTGCAGATTTGACTCAATCAAGTTTTTATTCTTTTTTTTCCCCCGCTTTTTACCTTTTCATCTCACATTATGCTCGCCTGAAGTAAGATTTTATGTTCCATCTACATGTGGCAAATTAAATGTAATTATAATGATCACAAATTTAGAAACTAAAAAGTTTAATTTATTTTACCTAAGAATGCTGGGGTAACATTGAACTTTCAATAGTGCTTTCTGAATCCCACAGTTTATTACCTTTCATTTGATTCTATTAACTAATCTATAGTAACTAATAATAATAAAGTCTTGGTTTGCATAGCTTGACAGTTTACAAAGGGGATGTATTCATTCATTTAACCTAGAAATGTGTGTGGAGCACACACTTTGTGCCATATTTTTGCTAGCCTTAGGAAATAAAATGAAAAAATAAAAGTATTGTTCTTTACTCTTTTAAAACTTTCAGTCTTGCTACATAAAATCCTCACACATTCCTGTAAAGTCAATATCTCTAAAGTCTTCTATTAATCTACTACCCCAATTTGACCACTACCTGAATTTTGTGTTATCATTTTCTTTCTTTCTTTCTCTTTCTTTCTTTCTCTTTCTTTCTTTCTTTCCTTCCTTCCTTCTTCCTTCCTTCCTTCCTTCTTCCTTCCTTCCTTCCTTCCTTCCTTCTTCCTTCCTTCCTTCCTTCCTTCCTTCCTTCCTTCTTCCTTCCTTCCTTCCTTCCTTCCTTCTTCCTTCCTTCCTTCTTCCTTCCTTCCTTCTTCCTTCCTTCCTTCTTCCTTCCTTCCTTCCTTCCTTCTTCCTTCCTTCCTTCCTTCCTTCCTTCCTTCCTTCCTTCCTCCTTCCTTCCTTCCTTCCTTCTTCCTTCCTTCCTCCTTCCTTCCTTCCTTCCTTCCTTCCTTCCTTCCTTTCTTTTCTTTCTTTCTTTCTTTCTCTCTTTCTTTCTTTCGACAAACGCTTGCTTTGAAATCGCCCAGGCTGGAATGCAGTGGCGTGATCTCGGCTCACTGCAACCTCTGCCTCCCAGGTTCAAGCCATTCTCCTGCCTCAGCCTCCTGAGTAGCTGGGATTACAGGCGTGTGCCACCAGGCCCGGCTAATGTTTTTTGTATTTTTAGTAGCGATGGGGTTTTACCATATTAGCCAGGGTGATCTTGATCTCCTGACCTGGTGATCTGCCCGCCTCGGGCTCCCAAGGTGCTGGGATTACAGGCGTGAACCACTGTGCCCAGCCTCTGTTATCATTTACTTTATGCAATTTTATGTATAAACACATACATTTCAGTGTTGCCTATTTTTTTGCCTGTATATATTCTGCATAAGTTTTCATCTGCGACTTGCTTATGTTGTTTTTCTATTTTTTCATGTTGCTTTGCATAGCTATAGTTCTCTCTGTTTTTTTTTTTTTTTTCTTTTTGAGACGGAGTGTCACTCTGTTGCCCAGACTGGAGTGCAGTGGTGATCTCGGCTGACTGCAACCTTCGCCTCCCGGGTTTAAGCAATTCTCCTGCCTCAGACTCCCAAGTAGCTGGGACTACAGGTGCATGCCACCACTCCTGGCTAAGTTTTATATTTTTAGTAGAGACGAGGTTTCACCATGTTGGCCAGGATGGTCTCGATCTCTTGATCCCGAGATCTGCCTGCCTTGGTCTCCCAAAGTGCTGGGATTACAGGCATGTGCCACCACACCCAGCTAATGTTTTTTGTATTTTTAGTAGAGATGGGGTTTCACCATATTAGACAGGATGGTCTTGATCTCCTGACCTGGTGATCCGCCTGCCTTGGCCTCCCAAAGTGCTTGGATTACAGGTGTAAGCCACCGTGCCATCCTCAGATGGCGTTTTATTATGTTGGCCAGGCTGGTTTTGAACCCCTGACCTCAGGTGATCCACCTGCCTCAGCCTACCGAAGTGCTGGAATTACAGGCATGAGCCACCACGCCCAACCACAGCTTAGTTATTTTTAAAGTTTTAATATTCTTTTCCTGCCAATACTTTATCTTCTTTTAATATGGTAGGTATAGTTTTCAAAATTCTAATATTAGATGTCTTTGCAAATGTGCTTCAGTTATTTTTTTTTCTGGTGTATTTCACACTTTCTTATTTATTGTGAGCTTTGTCATCTTTGATTGCTTGCTAGTCACTGCACATGAAAAATTATTTTTAGGGCTCATTAAGGTCTGGAAGAGATGTGACCTCTTGGAGACAGCCTTGTATGCCATTCCTCGGTGTTGGGAAGAAAAGAACTGTTTGGACCGTGCATGTCTTTTGGAGTTACAGGTTAATTTTGAGAAGGATTTTATAATATTTTCCAAGTGTTAAACATCTACAAGTACTTAATAAATGTTTTTTAAAAATCATTATACTAATAATTCTCAATACAAATTTTAATTCAGGTATACTACTTGGTTCCATGAATGCATTTGTTTTGAATATTTTCCAATAGATTGATTATGTATGATAAATTGTGAATAAGTTTATAATATGTATAAGGCAAAAAATGAGATGTTTGGATTCAAAGATGCATAAGATCAAACACAGGATATCTTCTATGTAATTGGGGAGAAAAAATATGTTATGAAAGCTGATGCACCATGGATTGCAAGTTTCTGCCTTCTGCCCTCACCTTACTTGGCTGTGCCTGGTTGCCAGCAGCCAAGATTTTGTTTGTTTGTTTTTGAGACAGAGTCTCACTCTTGTCACCCAGGCTTAGCACAATGATGCGATCTGGGCTCACTGCAACCTCCACCTCTTGGGTTCAATCAATTCTCCTGCCTAGTAGCTGGGATTACAAGCGCCCGCCACCAACCACGCCTGGCTAATTTTTGTATTTTTAGTAGAGACAGGGTTTCACCATGTTGGCAAGGCTGGTCTCCACCTCCTGATCTCAGGTGATCCACTCACCTCGGCCTCCCAAAATACCGAGACTACAGGTGTGAGCCGATGCATCTGGCCCAGGATTTGTTTTTAATCGTTGGAAGAGAAGTAGTAAGGAAGCAAACCTTATAGTCTCTTTACTTACATAAATATAAAGCAAAATTCTTCTCTAATATGAGAGATATGTTCAGAAAAACTAATGTGGTATCAAAGTAAGAATATAAACAGCAGCATGGCAACATCTAGCCCTACAGGCTGGGTTGCTTTGGGAGTGAAGAGCTAAGATGAAAGGCAAAAGAAAGACTAGAAAGGGATGATTTAGCCTTTGACTATATTGTATTTTTTATTTATAAGTTAATCTAATACAGTGAATAACAAAATTATATAAATGCATTATAAGTATTATTTTTGAGATAGAGTCTCACTCTGTTGCCCAGGCTGGAGTGCAGTGGTGCGATTATAGCTCACTGCAACCTCGATCTCTAGGGCTCAAGTGGTCTTTCCATATAAGCCTCTCAAGTAGCTAGTACTATACGTTTGTGTCACCATGTTCACCTATTATTTTTTTATTTCTAGTCAAGATGAGGTTTCACGATGTTACCAAGACTCGTCTTAATCTCCTGAACTCAGTTTTCTCCCTCAGCCTCCAAAAGTGTTGAGATTACAGGCATGAGCCAGCACATTTGACTCATAAGTATTATTAAATATTACAGAGAGCATTTTGGGAGGCTGAGGCAGGAGTCTCATTACTTGAGCCACTGACTTTGAGAACAGCCTAGGCAATGTAGCAAACCTCATCTATAAAAAGGAAAACGGTTGGCCGGGCGTGGTGGCTCACGCCTGTAATCCCAGCACTTTGGGAGGCCGAGATGGGTGGATCACAAGGTCAGAAGTTCGAGACCAGCCTGGCCAACATGGCGAAACCTCCGTCTCTACTAAAAATACAAAAATTAGCCGGGCGTGGTGGCGCACGACTGTAATCCCAGCTACTCGGGAGGCCGAGGCAGGAGAATTGCTTGAACCTGGGAGGTGGAGGTTGCAACGAGCTGAGATTGTGCCACTGCACTCCAGCCTGAGTAACAGAGAGAGATTCCATCTCAAAACAAACAAAAAATGAGCCAAAGAAGAAAAAAGCAGAGAATGCTAATTTTATTTTTTTGAGATGGTGTTTCGCTCGCTATTTATTTATTATTATTTTTTGAGACGGAGTCTCTCTCTGTTGCCCAGGTTGGAGTGCAATGGTGCGATCTTGGCTTACTGCAACCTCCACCTCCTGGGTTCAAGCAACTCTGCTGCCTCAGTCTCCTGAGTAGCTGCAATTACAAGCGCATGCTACAGCGCCCGGCTAATTTTTGTATTTTTAGTAGAGACAGGGCTTCACCATGTTGGCCAGGCCAGTCTTGAACTCCCGACCTCAGGTGATCAGCCCATCTTGGCCTCTAAACGTGCTGGGATTAGAGGTGTGAGGCACCTCGCCTGGCACAAACTTTTTAAAATCATATATTATTTTTGAAAAAATCATTTTTATGGCCATTTGAATAGTTGAGCTTTTGCTAATCACTCATGCAAAAAAAGTATATATTTTGCAAAATCTAATACAGAACACTTAATATTCATATCAGACAACCATCAATATGATGTATATATCTGATATAAAAAGTTGTTTTAGCATATTGAATTCTGCATTTTTCTTTTTCTGTCTTTTTTTTAGTTTGAGATGGAGCTCACTCTTGCTGCCCAGGCTGGAGTACAATGGCACCGTCTCAGCTCACTGCAACCTCCACTGCCCGGGTTCAAGAGATTCTCCTTCCTCAGCCTGCTGAGTAGTTGGGACTACCAATGCAAGCTGTAATGTTTACAATATTGTATTTTTGAAGTTTTTTAAATAAATAAAAAGCTATTTGCAGGGCAAGTTTAAGTAAAATGGCAGTATTTCAGCAAAACTTAGCAACAGACACAAAGCAAATTCAACTAAAATAGAATGGAATAATTATTTCATTCAAGAAATAAATTTGTATTAAAGGGTAATAAAACTATAGTAGACTGCTTGGGTCTGTAGTAAATAATATTTAGCTATTCACCTTACAGCATTTGCTAAATTACAGCTTTAGATAAAAATGATGCTGTTGAGCTGGGCACGGTGGCTCACCTGTAATTGCAAAACTTTGGGAGGCCGAGGTGGGCGGATGATGAGGTCATGTGATCGAGACCATCCTGGCCGTCATGGTGAAACCTCGTCTCTGCTAAAAATACAAAAAAAAAGTATCTGGGCAGAGTGTTGCACACCTGTAATCCCAGCCACTCGGGAGGCTGAGGCAGGAGAATCGCTTGAAAGCAGGAGGCGCAGGTTGCACTCCTGCTGGGCGCCAGCCTGCTGGGCGCCGTGGCTCATGCCAGCCGAGGTGGGCAGATCATGAGGTCAGAAGATCAAGACCATCCTGGCCAACACGGTGAAACCGCGTCTCTACTAAAAATACAGAAAATTAGCCAGGTACCTGTAGTCCCAGCTACTCAGAGGCTGAGGCAGGAGAATCGCTTGAACCCAGGAAGTGGAGGTTGCAGTGAGCCAAGATCACACTAGTACACTCCAGCTTGGGCTAGAGAGTGAGGCTCCATCTCAAAAAAAAAAGAAAAAAGAAAAAAAATTAGCCTTGAGTGATGGCTCATGCTTGTAATCCCAGCTACTCAGGAAGCTGAGGCAGGAGAATTGCTTGAACCTGGGCTAACTGTGGTTTGTTTAGTAGTAGCCAATAGACTTCTGATAGACCAAATCAAATTATTTATTACTTCAGAAGACTATTAAGACATGTAATTCCCCTCTCTTGCATCTACTTATTCATCCCCAAATTCAAATAAACAAAATAAAAATGTTAGCAGTAATCATATTTGTTCTTTTCAGTTTTAAAAAGTCACACCTTAAATGTCATAGGTGGTTCTCCATTATTAGAAGCCACAGTTTTAGTTGTCCTGGAGCCCTGGATGGTTTAGAAGTATGGTCAATAGAGTTTGAACTCATGGTTCTGCCAAGCTCACTAAAAGTGGCTGCTTCATTGTTTTCATGTTTATTCTCAGGTGTGCTGCTCTTTTGTGGGCTCTAGATGGATATTTTATTCATGGCAGCTCCAAGGATAATCCAAATTAGTAAAGAAAGAAATTATCAGTAGCTTTGGGTACAACTTCATGTGCATTTATAAACTGACACATTGTCACTATGAGTGTGCATATGGCAATTTAGTAAGGATTTGAGGCAGCTCTACTTCATTACTTATATTATTTATGCAACTCAAAACATCACTAAATTTTACTAGTATCATCTTTAAAATAGGGATAATTCTATGCCAGCCTCTTCCATTTAAATGAAATAGCACATGTAAAATACTTATCATGGGCCAGGTGTAATGGCTCATGCCTGTAATCCCAGCACTTTGGAGGCCGAGGCAGGCAGACCACTGGAGGACAGGAGTTCGACATCAGCCTGGCCAATATGGTGAAACCTGGTCTCTACTGAAAATACAAAACTTAGCCAGGTATGGTGGCAGGTGCCGTAGTCCCAGCTACTCGGGAGGCTGAGGCAGAAGAATTGCTTGAACCTGGGAGGCAGAGGTTGCAGTGAGCCAAGATCATGCCACTGAACTCCAGCCTGAGCCACAGAGTGAGACTCTGTCTCAAAACAAAACAAAGCAAAAAACAAACAAACTAAAAAACATTTATCATTGGCTGGGCACAGAAGCTTATGCCAGCACTATGATAGGCCAAGACGGGTAGACTGCTGGGGCAAAGGAGTTGGATAGCATCCTGGGCAACATAGCTACACCCCATCTGTACAAAACAGAAAACACATTAGCCAGGCGAAGTGGTGCACACCTGTAGTCTCAGCTACCCAGGAGGCTGAGGTGGGAGGATCATTTCAGCAAGAGATTGAGACTGCCATGAGCTGTGATTACACCACTGCCCTCCAGCCTGGTTAAAAGTGTGAGACCCTATCTAAAAAAATTAAAAAATAAAATACATATCATTGATTCTAGCAGATAATAAGCAAACAATAGATATTAAATATTATTACTAATAAATAGTATTAAATTCAAAGTTCATTTGTTTATGAATGAATGTAGTATAATTTAATATTTAGTTGAGTAGGAAGGTTTTGTGGTAAGTTGTATTATTGTTTCCTGATATTTGATGACCTTCCAAGAGAATTATATTTTCCTACCCCATAGAGATCAGACTTGGCCTTTTAACTTTATTTGGTCAGTGAAAATAGACTAAAGTAACGCGTGTCACTTCTGAGCATACATTTTAAGAGTCAATGTGTGGTTGACTGCTTTTTTTTTGAGATGGAGTCTCACCCTGTCACCAAGGCTCGAGTGCAATGTTGCCATCTCACCTCACTGCAACCTCCACCTCCCGGGTTCAAGCGATTCTCATGCCTCAGCCTTCCGAGTAGCTGGAACTACAGGCACCCACCACCATGCCTGGCTAATTTTTTGTATCTTTACTAGAGATGGGGTTTCACCATGTTGGCCAGGCTGGTCTCGACCTCCTGACCTCATGATCTGCCTGTCTCAGCCTCCCAAAGTGCTAGGATTACAGACATGAGCCTCCATGCTCCACCAACCTCTTCTTTTCTCTAAGCCATGAAAATCAGAAAGATGTAGACAGAGGCTGCTTCACCAGCCTGGATTTTGGAATAAAGATAAAAACTAGTAAAAATGCAGTTAATCTGTGTAACAATTCTATGAACAAGAAACAAATCTTAGCCGGGTGGGGTGGCTAAGGAGAGAGGGAGGGAGGGAGGGAAGGGAGGGAGGGAGGGAAAGAGGGAGGGAGGAAGGAAGGAAGGAAGGAAGGAATTATTGTACTTAGGGCACAACGAATAAACCATTTCCCAAATAAGTACAGACAAGCCTGCTCAGTGTGGTATCTGTGTTTTTGAGTGAAAGGAACAGCTCTTTGCAGAAAATGAATTTTAGATTTGACACTAGACTGAAAGCATTATAGGGGCTCCTAGAGCTTTACTTGGAAGAAGAATTGTAATTTTGGATACTGATTTTACACAGCCTTGCATAGCAGGCAATTACTATTAGTATTTCTCAAATGATCTCTTTTCAAAAACAACTTGTAGGTACAAAAATCAAAGGTAGGCCTGTAGAGTAGCAATTATTTTGTTTGTTTACTTTCCCAATAAACTTGCTCTCACCTAAAAAAAAGTAAAAGTAAAAATTTCGTTAACAATAAATCTCAGAGAAATGCACTGAATTTACTCATTATGGAAGAGTAGAAAAGAGTTAAGAAAATCTCAGTAGGATTAGAAAGAGAAGGTAGAATGGCCAGGAGCAGTGGCTCATGCCTATAATCCCAACACTTTGGGAGGCTGAGGAGGGTATATCACAAGGTCAGGAGTTCGAGACCAGCCTGGCCAATATGGTGAAACCCCGTCTTACTAACAATACAAAAATTAGCCGGGCATGGTGGCAAGCGCCTGTAGTCCCAACTACTTGGAAGTTGAGACAGGATAATTGCTTGAACCTGAGAGGCAAAGGCTCCAGTGAGCCGAGATTACGCCACCTGCACTTCAGCCTGGGGGACAGAGTGAGACTCCATCTGAAAGAAAGAAAGAAAGGAAGGAAGAAAAGGAGAGAGAGAGAGAGAGGAGAGAAAGAGAGAGAGAGAGAAAGAAAGAAAGGAAGGAAGGAAGGAAGGAAGGAAGGAAGGAAGAAGGAAGGAAGGAAGGAAGGAAGGAAAGAAAGAAAGAGAGTAGAAAATTGGCATGATACTTTACATAATCATAAAGCAAAGAAGATGCAAGGTCAATCCTATTAAAAATGTATACCTTTAATAATTATGCTTTTAAAAGTGTTATTACATATATTTGACCATGAAGTTTATAGTTAGTGGTATTAAATGTATTAAAATGTTTATGCAATACAAAAATTAGCTGGGCATGGCGGCAGGTGCCTGCAATCACAGCTACTCAGGAGGCTGAGGCAGGAGAATCTCTTGAACCCGAGAGGTGGAGGTTGCAGTGAGCCTATATCACCCTACTGCACTCCAGCCTGGGCGACACAGCAAGACTCGGTATGAAAAAAAAATTATGCAACAGACCTTTAGAATTTTTACATTTTGCAAAAGTAGAACTCAAAACTCAAACCCATTAAGCAAGAACTTCCCCTTTTACCCCCTACCCCAGTTGTTGACAAACACCATTCTACTTTCAATTTTTATCAGTTTGACTGCTGTAACTAAGCGAGTTATAGAGAAATGTCACACTTTGAGACAAGTTAAAGAGTCTTTTATTAGCCGGTGACTGAGAGGCAGCTAATGCCCAAAATTCTCTCAGACCTGAGGAAGGGGCTAGTTTTGTTTTTATACTGTGGTCTAAATAGGTGAGGGGGATTTTAGCTGAAGCAATTTTTGCAGAAGCAGAACTGGCAGAAACTTAAAAAATTAATTGGTTACAAATACAGTTACAAAAAAACAAGCAGCTCCAGTTGCAGGGACTTAAACTATCAGAAAGAGATAAGTGTAGGGGTTTTGGGTGCCGTCCACCTAGTGTGTCCCCAGGAGCTGCTGGTGCAGCTCGCCTCAATATCTTATCAGCAGGTGCGTTGCTGGACGTACTTTCAGTCAGTTTTACACTAGCTATGCCTGGAAGGAGGTAAAAGGGGTTGCAAGTGAAGAAACTAAAATGGAGTCTGTCCGGCTCTCTCTCTGCTAGGAGAGAGCCACTCAGGTTAAAACAAGGTAAGGTGTCACATGACTACTGAAGATATCTCATATAACTCAAATTATATCCTCTTTGTTATTTTGTTCCTGGCATAATTCACTTAACATAATGTCCTAAAGGTTTATCTGTGTGTGTGTGTGTGTGTGTGTGTGTGTGTGTGTGTGTGTTGCCCAGCTAGTCATAAACTCCTGGGCTCAGAACATTTTTTGCCTCACCCTCCCAAACTGTTTGACTTATAGGAGTGAGCCACCACACTGGCCCTAAAGATTTATCTTTATTGTAGCATGTGACATAATTTCCTTTTACAAGTTATAATTATATTTCATCAAATGTATATGCCATTTTAAAAATCCATTTATATGACTGGGTGTGGGGGCTCGAGCCTGTAATTCCAGCACTTTGGAAGGCAGAGGTGGGCAGATCACCTGAGGTCAGGAGTTCCAGACCAGCCTGGACAACATGGAGAAACCCAGTCTCTACTAAAAATGCAAAAATTGTCCAAGTGTGGTGGCACACACTTGTAATTCCAGCTACTCCAGAGGCTGAGACAGGAGAATCATTTGAATCCCAGAGGCAGAGGTTGTAGTGAGTCAAGATGGCACCAGTGCACTTCAACTTGGATGACAGAGTGAGACCCTGTCTCAATTAAAAGCAAAAAAATCCATTTATACATCAAAAATCATTTAAGTGGCTTCCAAGTTTTGGTTTCATGAATAATAAGATTATCAACATGAGTATGCAAATGTTACTTCCAGCTTCTGCTTTGCATACATAGACATTTTTTGTATAATATACTAAAAAAAGGGTCTAAGATATTGTTTTTTGTTTTGAGAGAGAGTCTTGCTCTGTCGCCCAGGCCAGAGTGCAGTGGCACGATCTTGGCTCACTGCAACTTCTGCCTCCTGGGTTCAAGCGATTCTCCTGACTCAGCCTCCCGAGTAGCCAGGATTACAGGTACGTGCCACCACGACCAGCTAATGTTCTATTTTTAATAGAGATGAGGTTTTTGTCATGTTGATCAGGCTGGTCTTGAACTCGTGATCTCCAGTGATCCACCCACCTCGGCCTCCCAAAGTGCAAGGATTACAGGCATGAGCCATTGGGCCCAGCCCCAAGGCTTTTATTTTTATTTTTTTAATTTAAACATTAAGTTATCTGGCGCCATTTGTTGGAGAGTCAGTCCTTTTCACATTGCTCATGGCAATGGCCATACAACTAAAAGCTGGAGCTTCTGCTCCTTTCGTTTGTGACTCAGGCAGCTGCCAGCCCTGACTGCCTCCCTGCCTGAAGCATCCTGCGCCTGGAGGTCCTGTCACCTCTCTTTCTGTAGCTGGCTTCCTCTTCTGGCTCCTTCAGCTTTCTTTCTCCTCGTTCTCATGGTTAAGCACCTGGTTTCTTAGAGACGCAAGAGCAGAGCAGTTTCTTGGGTCCTGTACAGATGAAGCGACCAGGACAAAACTTGTCAGTAAGTAATATTTGGTAATGTGTTAGTTGATTTTTTAAATATTAAGCCAACACTAAATTTGTGAACAAATATTACCTGGTCATGGTATGTACTCATTTTCATATGTTGCTAGATTTAATTTTCTAGTGTTTTTGAAAATTTCTGCATCTACATTTATATGGAACATTGTTCCATAGTCTTCATTATTCTGATTCTTTTGTCTGGTTTGGGATCATGGTAATCCTGGCTAATAGATGAATTGGGAAATGTTACCTCTTCTATTGCTGACAGTTTTGGGGGAAATTGGTATCAGCTTTTCATTAAGTGTTAGTAAAATGTAAAATTTAAGCAACTTGACACTGAGCTTTTGATGTAAAAACATTTTAAGTAACCTTTTTACTTTACTTGTTATATGGCTATTAATATACTCCATTTTATTGTAGATATAATAAAAAGTGTGTGTATATATAAATGTACACCTCTTAATAGAATCTATTTCTTCAGTGTACTTCTGTAATCTGTGACTATCATATTTTCTAATTTCATACTATTTATTAAAATTCATATTCTTGTTACTTGACATGAAACAATCTGTAATAAAAATATAAAATAAGACTTTAGCACTATTAAAAAATAACTCAAATGTTTCTCCATTGTTAGCATGAGAATATAATTATAATTGTGTTACTTAATTCTCATGTTTACTGTGTGAAACAAATGAGTTACTGAATACAAAGAAAAAAAGCAAAACTGCTATTTGAATTTGGAATTAATAAATGATGCAAACCAATCCTTTGTATTTTTATCAATATTTAGGCATGAGAGAAAAATGCATTTAATAAGAAAAACAAAATATTATATTAAAAAACGCTATGAACAAAAGAGAATCTGACAGTCACAGTGATTAGCATGTAGGATATGCAGTGTAAGACATTATCTAAGCCATTGAACATTTATAGGCTTAACACCTAAGAATTTAAAGTGACTATATCAAAGATTCATTGAATAAAAAATAATTACTCCTTTTAAAATATTATGTTTTTAATCAAAATATATTCATTGCATCTATTTGTTGGCTACAATGTCTCTCTCTTTTTTTTTTTTTTTTTTTAGATTTAATCTCTGTCTGTCACCCTGGCTGGAGTGCAGTGGTATGATCTCAGCTCACTGTAAGCTCCACCTCCCAAGTTCACACCATTCTCCTGCCTCAGCCTCCCAAGTAGCTGGTACTACAGGCGCCCACCACCGCGCCAGGCTATTTTTTTTTATTTTTGTATTTTTAGTAGAGACGGGTTTCACTGTGTTAGTCAGGGTGGTCTTGATCTCCTGACCTCAGGATCTGCCTGCCTTGGCCTTCCAAAGTTCTGGGATTACAGGCGTGAGCCACCATGCCCAGCCAAGAATAAAAAAGAGCAATTGAAATTGAAGATGAGGCCAGGCGTGGTGGCTCATGCCTGTAATCCCAGCACCTTGGGAGGGTGAGGCAGACGGATCACCTGAAGTCAGAAGTTTGAGACCAGCCTGGCTAAGCATGGTGAAACCCCATTTCTACTAAAAATACAAAACAATTAGCTGAGCATGGTGGCAGGCACCTGTAATCCCATCTACTCAGGAAACTGAAGCAGTAGAATCACTTGAACACGGGAGGTGGAGGTTGCAGTGAGCGGAGATTATGCCAGTGCACTCCAGCCTGGGGACAGGAGTGAGTCTTTGTCTCAGAAAAAAAAGAAAAAATAAAAGAAATCAAAGATGAATAAGTTAAAAGTTGTAGATCATATAATCTTTTTTTTCCTTTCAAATGTGTATTTTATGTACAGGGAACTATTATGGTTTTTCATTGAGTAGATGCTTTGGATAATCCTTTAAAGGAAGATCATTTAGTACAACTTAATGAAACTGATATCCTTCACGTACTGACAGAAACACTGGTGGCACATATGGAGGCCATATTTCCAGATCAGACCATGCCGGTTTGAACAGATGTGATAAGAGTGAGAACTGTGGCCTAATTTTCATGGGTGGCTCCCGTGCAGCTGCTGGTGACCCATCTTGCTCTCAGGAGTTCAATGAGGTAAAGAAAAGGATCATATAATCTTATATAAAAAAACCATAAACAATGTGGTAAACCTGTCTAGACTGGTTGCGGTGACAAGACAATCCTAAGCAAAAAGAACAAAGCTGGAGGCATCACACTAACTGACTTCAAACTATACTACAAGGCTACAGTAACCAAAACAGCATGGTACTGGTACCAAAACAGAGATATACATCAATGGAACAGAACAGAGCCCTCAGAAATAATACCACACATCTACAGCCATCTGACCTTTGAGAAACCTGACAAAAACAAGAAATGGGGAAAGGATTCCCTATTTAATAAATGGTGCTGGGAAAATTGGATAGCCATAAGTAGAAAGCTGAAACTGGATCCTTTCCTTATTCCTTATATGAAAATTAATTCAAGATGGATTAGAGACTTGAATGTTAAACCTAAAACCATAAAAAGCCTAGAAGAAAACCTAGGGAATACCATTCAGGACATAGGCATGGGCAAGGACTTCATGTCTAAAACACCAAAAGCAACAGCAACAAAAGCCAAAATTGACAAATGGGATCTAGCTAAACTAAAAAGCTTCTGCACAGCAAAAGAAACTACCATCAGAGTAAACAGGAAACCTACAGAATGGGAGAAAATTTTTGCAATCTACTCATCAGACAAAGGGCTAATATCCAGCACCTACAAAGAACTCAATCAAATTTACAAGAATAAAACAAACAACCCCATCCAAAAGTGGGCAAAGGATATGAACAGACACTTCTCAAAAGAAGACATTTATACAGCCAACAGACCGTGGAAAATTGCTCATCATCTCTCACCATCAGAGAAATGCAAATCAAAACCACAATGAGATACCATCTCACACCAGTTAGAATGGCAATCATTAAGAAATCAGGATAGGAACACTTTTACACTGTTGGTGGGACTGTAAACTAGTTCAACCATTGTGGGAAATCAATGGCGATTCCTCAAGCATCTAGAACTAGAAATATCATTTGACCCAGCCATCCCATTACTGGGATATACCCAAAGGATTATAAATCATGCTGCTATAAAGACGCATGCACACGTATGTTTATTGTGGCACTATTCACAATAGCAAAGACTTGGAATCAACCCAAATGTCCATTGGTGAGAGACTGGATTAAGAAAATGTGGCACATATACACCATGGAATACTGTGCAGCCATAAAAAAGGATGAGTTTGCGTCCTTTGCAGGGACATGGATGCAGCTGGAAACCATCATTCTCAGCAAACTATCGCAAGAACAGAAAACCAAACAACGTATGTTCTCACTCATAGGTGGGAATGGAACAATGAGATCACGTGGACACAGGAAGGGGAACATCACACACTGAATCCTATTGTAGGGAGGGGGGAGGGGGTGGGATAGCATTAGGAGATATACCTAATGTAACTGACGAGTTAAAGGATGCAGCATACAAACATGGCACATGTATACAAATGTAACAAACCTGCATGTTGTGCACATGTACTCTAGAACTTAAAGTATAATAAAAAAAAAAAAAAGGAAAAAAGTGTGAAGTATAATTCCTTGACATAACAAATTTATTATGGAAAACATATTTGGAATAGCAGAAATTCCAAATCCTGTAAGTATTGACTCTTTGGTTGTTCATCCAAAGCCTTCCATGACTGTGGGTAACCACAGCATTTTTCATATTAATTTGAGCATCTTCTGAGACTTTTGATTCTTCCTGATTTCTGGTTTCTGGTCCCATTAGCCTGTAAAATCTGGATTTAATTCATTCTAATACCAACAAAGCAAGTACCTTATTTTAGAAAGGAAGTGAATCGAAATACCTGAAATGAACACATGGGAAAGACATTACTTCAGTTTACAAGGAGGGTCAATGCTTATATAAGATATAATATAAAACCTGGAAGAGGTTTTAAATATCAAGTCCAACCCACTCATTCTGTAGAAGAAGAAAGCAATGATTTAGCCAGAGAGGTTATGTAACTGACCACAAATCACCAGGATACTTATTAACAGAATTGAATTTGGATTTGTTCAATCCTGAGCACTGCATACTCACTCTCATGGCTTAGAACTTTTATGTAAAGCTTTGTAAATTCCTTCTAACCTAAGCTAGTGATTGATTACTTAGGAAAATTCACAGATTTCACTGGCTGTGAAAGTATTAAATAAAATACCATTGTGATTATTCTTCAAATGTCCTGTCTACATTTAAAAGGTTTCTCAGACTGGAAGTCAATATATACTTCCTTAGCTCAGGAAAGAGTGAGAAGGGGCAACCTAGTGGGTGAGACAAGGAGAGGAAAAAAATGCAGCAAAGTTCAAGCAAAGTAAAAAGCTATCAAACAATAAATAAAGCCAATGATATTAAAAAAAAAAAAAAAAAAAGAATGCTGTCCAAGTTGGCACCAGAGTTGGGGAGTTTTGAGGAATCTAGCAGGCTGGCCATCAATACTCACCACAGTTATGGAGGCAAGGGAAACAGACTGTTGAAAAGAAGGTAATGTGGAATGGGTAGGCTCCATATTGATTAAGAAGGAGATAGACTTACCCTCCACTGTAAGAGTTACCCAAAGTGACTGTGATGGTCCAGGAGGCTTCTGAGGTGATTGGGCAGTGTCAGTCTTCAGCCACTAAGCCAAGAAGATCTGTGAAGGATTCAGAGAGCCTTGGGCCAGAGTTCCAGGGACACTGGGAGTGGCTGCCAGGCAAGTTGAACAGTCTGATTTCCAGTGGGGTCCCACACAGATGGGACATGGCTTAGGAGGAATCCTGGGCTGTAGGCATTCCTTGGCCCAGTGGCCAGATTTTCGGCACTTGAAGCAAGATCCTGAGGGAGGAGGTCCTATAGGAATGCCTGACCACTGTGGCTTAGGCATTCTGAAGTTCTTCTGTGCTGGAGATGTGGTTGGGGTTACTCTCACAGTGGAGGCAAGTAATTGCAACTCAGAAATACATTACCACTTGGCTGCCTCTTCTCTATTATTGTGCACTTTGAAGGTGAGGTTAACTAAGCCCGTTGTGGGGTTTGAGGGCTGGAATCTAGCTTTTGGAATTTCTTTCTAATGTCAGGAGTGGACTGAGTAATAAAATGCATATTGAGAATAAGATGGCCTTCTGGCCCTTCAGGGTCCAAGGCAGTAAAACATCTCAGGGTTCCTGCCAAAAATGCCATGGACTGGGCTGGGTTTTTATATTTGATGAAAAAGAGCCTAAATGCTAACTGATTTGAGAGAAGTTGGACAAAGAAAAAGGAGCGTTAACCTTGACTATACCTTGAGTTCCAGCCACCTCTCTAAGAGGAAATTGTTGGGCAGGTGGGGGAGGGCTAGTCACAGAACAAAACTGTAAGCCTGACTGGTTGTGAGGAGGGGAGGTGATAGAAGGATTACAGGGTTGGGGAGTGGAGGCTGAGGAAGAATGGGACCTGGCTTGACCTGGTGAGGAGCAGCCTGGGGAGGAGGGGAGAGGTTAGATGGGTCCATAGAAAGGGAGGGTTCAAAGGACTTGGGGTGGAGACTGAAGGGACAGGAGAGAAGGGAGAAAGATTTGGGACAAGTTGCATTTGGAGCAGAGACTAGGGAGGGACCAATGTGTAAATGAATGCCTGGACGTCAGGCACCTCAAACCATTTGCCCATTTCTTTCTTTCTTTTTCTTCTTTCTTTCTTTCTTTCTTTCTTTCTTTCTTTCTTTCTTTTTTCTTTCTTTCTTTCTTTCCTTTCTTTCTTTTTTCTTTCTTTCTTTCTTTCTTTTTCTTTCTTTCTTTCTCTTTCTTTCTTTTTCTTCTTCTTCTTTCTTTCTTTCTTTCTTTTTCTTTCTTCTTTTTTCTTTCTTCTTTTTTCTTTCTTTCTTTCTTTCTTTCTTTCTTTCTTTCTTTCTTTCTTTCTTTCTTTCTTTCTTTCCTTTCTTCCTTCCTTCCTTTCTTCCTTCCTTCCTTTTTCTTTTTTTTTTGAGACAGAGTCCCACTCTTTTGCCCAGGCTGGAGTGCAGTGGCACAATCTTGGCTCACTGCAACTTCTGCCTCCCAGATTCAAGCAATCCTCCTGCCTCAGCTCCCCTAGTAGCTAGGATTACAGGCACATGCCACCATGCCTGGCTAATTTTTGTGTTTTTAGTAGAGATGGGGTTTCACCATGTTGGCCAGGCTGGTCTCAAACTCCTGACCTCAGATGATTCCCCCACCTCGGTCTCCCAAAGTCCTGGGATTACTGGCGTGAGCTACTGCATCTGGCCATTTGCCCATTTTTGGACAAAATTTTGCAGATCTTGTAAGATGAAGAAATCAAAAGTGCCATTTTGTGGCCATTTAGAACTATTGTCAAGTTTGCATTGGGGCCAAGAAGTGTTGCAGAGCAAAATCAGATTCTTAGGTTTTAGGTCAGGTGAGAGTTGAAGAGGTTTTAAGTGTTTTAGAACACAGGGTAAGGAGAAGAAGGAGGAACAGAGGGAGAACGTTGCCCATAGTAAAAAGGTAAGTTTAGAGAAAAGAGAGGGTAGAGACATGGGGATGGGGTGGTACTTGCCACTCAGGGGAGGTGGTACTTGCCACCTAGGTGAAGGATCAAGGCAGGTATCCCCACAGTGATCAGACACCTCTGAAATGTGGGTGAATAATCAGGCAGGCATCCCCACAGTAATTAGACACCAAAGGAAGAATGTCTTTCCAAATCCATGACTGGCACTGGTGTTTTGAGTTCGCAGATAAAACATGTCTCCTCTGTCTCTACCAGAAAGGGAAAGGAACTGAAATTAAGGAAGGGAGAGATTGAAGGGTGGAGGGATAGTGAGAGAGGTTGGAGAAGACAATAAAAAGAGGCCTCTTACCTGATTTAAAATCGGTGAAATGTTCCTTGGGCTGGTCTGAGGACCTAAGGTAGTGGGTGGAACTCCTCATGGAGTGAGGCTGAGGACAGGGGACCGGTGTCTCAAAGGAATCCCCTGTCCTGGGTCTTCAACATCAAATGGCACATGAGTTTATGTGAAGAGAATCCACCAACAAGTTTTGTGTTAGTAGAAGGGCTGTTTATTTAACTTGGGAACAAGTGGGCTGAGTCTGAAAAGAGTCAGCAAAGTGAGATGGGGTGGGGCAGTTTTATAGGATTTGGGTAGGCAGTGGAAAATTACATTTAAAGGTGGCTATTTCTTGTGAGCACTGACGGTGGTAACAAGGTACAGGGTTGGGAGATCATGAGACTCATTGTCCAGGGGAGGAATGTCACAAGGTTGATTGATTATTTGGGGTGGGGCAGGAACAAATCACAATGGTGGAATGTCATCTTTTATGGTTCTTCAGTTGCTGCAGGCCACCTAGATATATAAGTGCAGATCACGGGGGTTATGATGGCTTAGCTTGGGCTCAAAAGCCTGACAGGTACAAGAATGGGTTACAATCTATTTATATATACAGTTTGCTTTTAGTTTACTATGTACAAAATGACCTATTGACCAAAATTAAACATGAAAGGGGGCAGTATTAGGCTATAATTAATTTAACATTTTTTCTTTTTGGTTATTTTCTCAATTTTGAGAGACAGATCTAAACTTTAGACATTGATATTTCTCTGTCACCATAAAAAATGTACTTATTTAGTCTCAAATTTCACTGTGAAATAGCAGAAATGTGGGTTTTTTTTTTAAGTGGAAACAATGACTTCAAGTTATTAGTTTTTAAAAGAATTCCAATAGAGGGGACCACCTTGTAAATCTGTTGTTTACAGAAGAAAACAAAACTTGGCCTCTTTTAGAATCTATCTATTTTCTTAAATTTTACATTTGATTACATCACATTTAGCATGAATGACTCCATTTTGGTTTGCTCTGTTTGTGCCTAGTGCACAAGCTTAGTTCAGAATGATGGCCTCCAATAATTTTATTTAAAATATCTTCCCTGTTCCCCATTTTGGTTAAGTTCTTGTATAGGTAAGAGTGTGACCAAAATTCAGGGCCTTAATGCCACTCTCAGTTTTCATTATTTTGAGGGGTTTTTTTTTGTTTTTTGTTTTTTTTTGTATCATGTCATTCATAGGTTATGGTGTCCTCATGGTCGTATATGTCTTTGAGTTTTTTCATTCGTGTTAAACAGAGACCATTTGACATTCTACAGATGAATGCATTCAAACACTTGTAACTTTTGAGAGAATAGAGTTCAGTGACAATCTACTATTTTTACTATAAAGAGGATAACACCAAGAGTTTGAAGTATGCTTTTTAACCAGGGTCCCCATGAACAAACCAACTAAAACTAAATAGATCAAATAGTTAGATAAATGTTCTACTCTTTTCAACAAGGCAGCTTGTTTATTATTCCTCTGCAATTTAATCAATATAGTACCTGATGTATTTCTGCATGTGCAACTACAAGTATTAGTAACTGCCATAGCCATTACAGTAAAATCTGCTATAGAGCTCATTATGGAAAATACATTTCTAATCATTGCCTCATTTGCTCTACTCCATGTGGGGTAGGGGGTGGAACCTAACACATAATGCCCATTTAGAAGTCGAATGGCCTCTTGGCAATGTTCTTTAACCTATTCTGAAGAAGTTCTCTTTAAGTTATGAAATAGGTTAAGAGCAGTAGACCAATATTCTGTTTCTGATATTATGAGGCAGCAAATGCCCCATTAAAATTTCTTTCTTAATGTGGGCAAGAAACCTCATGTATAAGGTTGGCTTCAAAATTCTCTACATATAAAAGAATACCCCCATGAGTGCACAGAAGAGATTTCTTTTTGATATCTGTTGTTTGTGGAGCCATAAGAAAAAAAAAAAAAACTTGTCAACTAAGAGTACCATAATAGCAGAGATGTCTTCATTTTTGATCTTGTAAAAAAAAAAGCTATCTAAATCAAAGTTGCCATTTGTTTTTGAGGAGAAACTTCTCTGGTTAGCTTTGCCTTAAGATCTCCAAAGGGTATACAATTGCAAGAGTTTAGAGGAGTTCTTCTGAGTTGTGAGGTTGTAGACCCAAAATTCAAGGGCCCACAGTCTTGCTGCAGTGTAGGTGGCAAGTAGACTCAATCTCTTGGTTTCAGATTATAAAAAGTTTTACTATCCTCAGTAAGTCGACTATTAAAAACTTTCTTGGTCCAGTGTAGTGGCTCATGATTAGAATCCCTGCACTTTTGGTGGCCAAGTTGGGTGGATCACTGGAGGCCAGGAGTTTGAATCCAGCCTAGCCTGGCCAACATGGTGAAACTGTGTCTCTACTAAAAATACAAAAAATAGACAGGAGTGGTGGTGCATGAATGTAATCCCAGCTACTCTGGAGGCTGAGGAATGAGAATCCTTGAACTGGGAGGTGGAAGATGCAGTTAGTCCAGATCATGCCACTGCACCTGGGTGAGAGAGTGAGACTGTAAAAAAAAAAAAAAAAAAAAAAAAAAAAAAAGCAAACCAAAACTTTATTTACCTTGTGAAAATATACTTTGTCATAATGAATTAGAGACTTGCTGCATTTAGTAATATTAGACTTCAGTAGCAGAAGATACATGAGGTTCTATTATTACATTTATATGTCTTCCAATTACTATTTTATAAAGGTCAACACATTTTTTCCACTCTTAATAGATCTGATTGTCATCAATCTGCAACCACAAAGGCAATCCAGTCAATTTAGTTTTGTTCAATAATATTGTATCTATAATGCCTTATTTAACAGTTTTATGACTTGTCTAGTGAAATAAGTATCTTTACCCTATGAGATGTTTTCAGAAATGTTCCATGAGGAAAATGAATTTTCTAATATCCTTTTAGCTACTGTTGTAACACCAAACTTCTTGCATGAGAAAGCTTTTAACAATTGACCAGGTACGGTGGCTAATGCCTGTAATCCCAGCATTTTGGGAGGCCAAGGTGGGTGGATCAGCTGAGGTCAGGAGTTCAAGACCAGACTGGCCAAGATGGTGAAATCCTGCCTCTACTAAAAATACAAAAATTAGCTGGAATGGTAGCATGCACTAGTAATCTCAGCTACTGAGGAAGCTGAGACAGGAGAATCGCTAGAACCTGGGATGCAGAGGTTGCAGTGAGCTGAGATTGCACCACTGCACTCTAGCCTGGGCGACAGAGCAAGACTCTATCTCAAAATAAAAAACAAAAACAAAATAGTGACAATTAACTAAATGTTTCTGTATAAATGTTTAGATGGCCCTTCAGTTGCAGAAATGTACATAAAGTTTTCATTGTCTTCTCAGGATTATATGTTGTACAAAAAAAAAGTTCTTAATCTATTTTAGTAATTTATATTAGTCACTGTAAAAGTTAAAGAAAGAGGAAAGAAGCATGAAAAGCCTCTCAACAGTCAAAGACAGGTCTATTTTGGATAAATAAACCTGAGAGCAGTTTCTGGCTGATTTTGGTCAGGAGCACTTTCTCTTACAGACTAATATTATTTAAGGGTTCAAGGTGAGAGCTTATCACACGCTTGCAGTGTTTCTGTGTAGGGGAGAAGTTTATGGCAAGGTTAGAATGTCTCTGGTCAGAGGGGAGGTTATTTTGGGGCTGATATCTCTCTAGCCAGAGAGGAGGTTATCTCAGGGCTGGCCTGTTTCTGGTTAGAGAGGGATTTGGAGTTTATCTGGTCAGAGATGTTATTTGTGGTTCATAGTCATGCTGACCTTAACCATTAGGCTGATTTTGATCAAGGTGAAAAATGGCAGTACTTGTCCAAAATGATGATGCTCCTACTCTGTCAATCCAGACCCCATAGTTATAAAAAAGGTGAGGAGCAGTATGTTCTTTCCGGCTACTTCTTGCTGACAAGGGGACCAGAAGTTTTCAAGTCTCAGATAGACTGCAGGAGTAATGCTGTCTGTAGATGTTTTTGGGTAGTTGTCTGTCAAATGGCCATGATCCTGTCAGTTAAAAATCTTTGAAAAAGGTTAATTAGGCAGGGTAAGAACATGAGTCCTAGGCATAATATTAGGAGGGGGCCCAGGAAGTGGATGACCCATGCTATGATTTTGTTCCCAAACCAAGACTCTATTTGGTTGTTTTGGTATTCCCTTAGCTTTTTGGTCCTTTAAGTTTTCAGCAGCATCTCTTACTAGGCAAGATTGGTTGAGATAGAAACAACATTCGATACCTAATGAGAGGCAGAGGCACATGTTTGGTAAGACCCTTGTGTTGTTTTCTGTTAGTAACCATTATTCCTGCTATGAGGATAATAATTAAGCAAAATGCTATGGTAATTTATATTCTCTGTCCAATATTCCACCCTGAGGGTGCTACAGCATGTAGTCATACTGCAAATAATAGAGTAAAGCAATTTGCACAAGGTGGCATAGTAAATAATTTTCATGGCCAGGCACAATGACTCATGTCTGTAATCCCAGCACTTTGGGAGGCTGAGGTGGGTGGATCACCTGAGGTAGGGAGTTCGAGACCAGACTGACCAACATGGAGAAACCCCCTTGAATCTGGGAGGTGGAGGTTGTGATAAGCTGAGATCATGATATTGCACTCCAGCCTGGGCAGCAAGAATGAAACTCCATCTCAAAAGAAAATAATAATAATAATTTTCATTAATAAGTTTTAATGTTGTCATAAACTGAGGAATGGAGAGACCAATATGGAATACGGAGGATTGTTGTTTATTTTAGGTATGCACTGGCTCAGTGGACTCAAATCCAAAAAGCTGAGCATTGAACAAAGACAAAGTGGGGTTTTTATAAGCGGCCTTACAGAAGCAACACAAAAGCAGTTCATTATACAGTGACAGGTCACGTAATCTACAGCATAACGAAACTTGTGACCTTGCATAGCCAGTGGCCTTGTAGCTGCATTGAAAGAAAAACAAGAACTGGCTAAAGACAGACAGTTGTAAAACATAATAATGTTAAGAAGCCTGGGAAAAGAGTAACAGTAAAAGAATGTGTCTTTCTTTTTTCCCCTTCAACCTTGCTCTGGAAGGGCGTGAGGGGGTGTCTGGAGCCCATTGCTTTGGCCCTGGCTATTCAGACAGCGTTATCTTCTAACTGTTCTTGAAGCGAGCTTGCTAGTCAGAGGCAAATTTGTTCTTTTTCTTTTTAATCCTTGCCTTGCCACATTCTGAGATTTAGCTTTTACTTTTCTTGGAGTGAATAAATGCAGTAATTATTGCTATTTTTTAAAATTTCTGCTTCATTAATATTTGAAGTAGGAATGACAAAAAGTATTCGGTGAAGTAGGGGTGAGACTAAGATGAGTAGTTCTCACTCAGTTACTTATTTTTTTATGATTTTCAGCTTAAGATTTCCTATGTCTTTACGTTGATATTTAGGACATTCCTTTGGACTATCAGGGTTTGCTTCCTCATCTTTCCAGGCTTTGACTTACATGTGATGTATACAGGAGTTGATTCCTTTAACAGATACTCTGAATTATCCTGCGCTCTCTGGACTCATTACTTGCGGGGGAGAGGGATTCTGGGCATACTCAGTTATTAATAGTCAGTGCTAGCAGTGAAGAGATTTCCTCCTGTGATGATCCGGGGACTTAGAGGCAGCACCTGCTGAAACATTTAGTTTTCAGTTCATAGGGCTTTAAGAAAAACAGCTTATTTTGGAAACTTGTAGCCAGAAAAATTAGAATTTAATTTAAACTGCAGAAAATAACAAAAATTGAAAAACATTAGGCAAGACTAGAATTTAACAACAGGCATGTTATAGGTTTTGAAACAATTTTCTCTCTCCAGTTTCCCATTTTTATTAGAAGACAAATCATGATAGGACTGGTTTGCTTTATTATACTTGGCTTAGTTATTTGCATACAGTGCAGCAAGTATAATTATTTGTTACACAGGCCTTTTAAACTGACTTTGATGGAACTTTGTTTTGTAGAGGGAATCTGAGATAAGACCTTTTTACAGCTAAGCCCAGCCATGGATTCATACCATCAAATACCTGTGAGTTGATGAATTTCTCTCTTCTAGAGGTTCTAAGATAACTTGGGCTACCTGGCCTTCTAGAAAGTGACATTCTTTACTCACCACAGATCAGAAACCCTGTACTGGGACTGTGTACACAAAATATGAGGCCAGTTTCCAAGAGATTCATTGGTTTCACAAGTCAAGTTTGATTCCTTAAAAGAAAGCACATTCCAGTCAAAGCCTTGGTAAAAAACCAGGTTTTCCAACTATGTAACGTCACAAAAGAAAACAGATTCTTAGACTGGGCATGGTGGTTCATGCCTGTGATCCCAGCACTTTGGGAGGCTGAGGCTCGTGGATCACAAGGTCAGGAGTTCGAGACCAGCCTGGCCAAGATGGTGAAACCCCATCTCCACTAAAAATAAAGAAAAATTAGCGAGGTGTGATGGTGGGCACCTGTAATCCCAGCTACTCAGGAGGCTGAGCCAGGAGAATCACTGGAACCCGGGGGGCGGAGGTTGCAGTGAGCCGAGATCACGCCACTGCACTACAGCCTGGGTGACAGAGTGAGACTCCATCTGAAAAAAAAAAAAAGAAAAAGAAAAAGAAAAAGAAAAAGAAAAGAAATAGAAAACATATTCTTATGCACTTATGCAAATAATTATACTGACATAACTTAAGAATACTCACAGATGGTTTCCAAATTCTGGAGAAAATCAAGTAGAGAGAAACAAGTGTGCTTCAAATTTTGTTCATGGAAGTAAATTGTTATAAGCTGTCAATCACTCAAAAGAAAAGTTTCTTTGATTTTGAAAACCAAAACAAAGGTTTAACAATATTTTAAGGAAAATGTCAGAAAGATCACTCCAGTATCCTATTAGTTCAGTTCATGAGGTTAATTTCTGTCCTGCTGAATATTAATTAACATTTTAGCTTTTCAAGATTAAAAAAGAAGAGCAGCGCTGGGTGCAGTGGTGCATGCCTGTAATCCCAGCACTTTGGGAGGCCGAAGCAGGTGGATCACGAGGTCAGGAGATCAAGACCATCCTGGCTAGTATGGTGAAACCTAAAATCTGAAGGAGGAGATTTTACTCTGCGAAAAATACAAAAAATTAGCTGGGCGTGGTGGCAGGTGCCTATAGTCCCAGCTACTCAGGAAGCTGAGGCAGGATAATGGTGTGGTCCCGGAAGCTTGCAGTGAGCCAAGATTGTGCCCCTGCACTACAGCCTGGGTGACAGTGAAATACTCCATCTCAAAAAAAAAAAGCAGGCTGCTGCTGAAAAGGCTGTGACCAAGGAGAAATTTCAGGGTGAATGGACTTCTCCAGCTCCTGAGTTCACTGCTACTCAGCCTGAGGTTGCAGACTGGTCTGAAGGCATGCAGGTGCCCTCTGTGCCTATCCAGCAGTTCCCTACTGAAGACAGAAGCACTCAGCCTGCAATGGAAGACTGGTCTGCAGCTCTCACTGCTCAGACCACTGAATGGGCAGGAGCAACCACTGGATGGCCCTAAGCTGCTTTTGCACAGGCTCTTAAGCAGCATGGAAATAAAGTTGTTTGAAAATAAACATCAGTTTCTAAAAGTTGGTATTTTGGCTTCATATTCCAGATAAAAAATACCTAGGGTTATATACCAAAGGATAATAATAAATACATGTCTTGACATGAGTTGTACTTCTAAAGCCCACTGTAGATAAATAATATTGCTTTTCAAAAAAAAAAAAAAAAAAGGCGCTGAGCAGAAGTTCACCACGTTGCACATAAATGCTTTCCACATGCACCTATTAGAATGTTGACTTAATTGAGCTGTCATTTGCGTGGCTAGATACTTATCAAATCTAGGCATACTATTTTTTTTTTGTCAGTTAATGACATCATTTTGTTACCTATTAGTTTTATACAATTATTTGCTTGACTAAAATACAAAACTTTTTATTAATTTACTCTAAATTGAGAGTAGATTTGCAATCTTCAATCTTTTAATGTTAAAGCAAATCAGAGAAGAGCAATGTGCGTATATAAAATGCATTTTCCTGCCTATCAAAATTCTTGTATTGCCTTGTAACCCTAAGAAGTCACCTAAATCCATTAGCCAGAATTTTAGATTTTAAGTGGTCAAGAACTTAATCATTTGGCAAAGCCACAATTTTGTCTTTGCTTCTTGTTAGTAATCTAGCCATTTCAAAAAGTATGACAATTATGCCAAGCCATTGAAAAAATGTGGTTTTGATAAATTTTATTCCATTCTAAATGTTTTCTCTAATTGCTATTTTATCATGTTAATCTAAGAGAAACTATCTGCCTAACTGTTCATGAATTCAAGACACATTCATATTAAGGTGTTTAAAGTTCAGTATTGTATGACAATATAGTAGAATCTTCTAAAATTAGCATTTATTGTTATAAACACCTGTATTAATAAATTTTTTGTATAAATTCATCATGTTTTCAAGGTTTTTCAGTTGTGAAAACAAACAATAAGATATTCTTTTTCACAATCAGCTTAATTCTAGGAGGTTACCCACTGGTCTTCATGTTATTTCTGTAATGTGTAGGGTAAAACTGGGCCTTCCGAATGGTGCAGATATGCTCATTTAATCAGTATAAGAAAGAGTGTAGACTTCCTGGCAGGCTATTGCTATCCCAGAGGCTAATCATTTGCTATGACTTAGTAAACGTTGCTCCATCATGTCAGTGAGCCTTTCAACCAGGTTGCCTTTTTCCTCTCATTGATGTGCTCATGTTGTGGTCTCCTCTGTTTATATTAAGCTTTCCCAGATTGGAGGTGATTATTTTTTCCATAAAAGAGACCCCCCCCCTTTTTTTTTAACCTGTCATGGTATCCTTTTTCTCTTCCTACTGGAAACATCATATGAAAGGCAGGACTTCTGGCAATATACAAATAGATTTCCCGCCATGGGGTCACCATAAGCAGTTTACAGATTGATCGACCTAGAAGTCACTTACTTCCAGGTCAGCAGGGGTGTTTTTCTATCACGTGTGTTTTTCTCTTAAAGGCACGTCTGATTAAGTTTAGTCCAATCAGGATTATCTCCTATTGATGAACACAGAGTCAACACATTAGTAACCTAATTTCATAAGTAATTTTCCACCGCAGTGAGACACTTGTTTTTTACACTTCAGAGGTGAAGATTACACAGCAGGTGTGCAACAGACTGAAAAACCAGGTGATCATCTTGGAATTTTGCCTACCCACCTGAATAGACATTTAAAGTAGTCTTGTAGTTTCTTTTGTTATCTAAGTAAACAAAGATATCATCTAAAAATAATAATTGACTATCTTTCCATTTTATTCATAATAATTATTAACATCTTTAGCTTAAATTATTTCTATTTTATGTACCATTTTATACATTTACACACATGTAACAATGAAAATGTATCCAATTATTCAATTTGTATTAGTTTTTATGAAAAGTAAGTGTTGAAAGTAATTTTGTCTTATCCGTTTGAAAGATTTTTATGGTTGTACTCAAAAGAGTTATCTCTGGAGACAAAGTTGCCTATATTTTATATGGTCTCTGCTATTGTGAGTGAGTCATTTCTCTCAGTGTCTCTGTTTCTTCCACTGTGAAATAAAGATTATTAATATACTTATGTTATTGAACTACTGTCATAATTAAATTTATTAACACATACAATGTTATGGTTAGTGCTTGGTACAAATAAGCTATAATTAACAAAATATTTATATGCTAAATTACAATGATACATGCTTTAACAGAGAAATATTTTCTCATAACACATTAGTTTTTTAACCAAGGGATAAATATATATTTATAAAAATACTAAATTAATATTAGTTATCAATTAATATACATACATTTAATTTTTTAAAGTTTTGATATAGATACACCATGGAACACTAGTTAACCATAACAATGTATAAATCCCATCATTTAAAACAATCTAGTTAAATTTTGAAGACATTATACTAGATGAAAAAAGCCTGACACAAAAAGACAAATACTGCATGATCTTATTTATTTGTAGAATCTAATAAAGTTTAACTCAAAAAAGTAGAAAATGAACTAATGGTTATGAGAGGTTAGGTGTGGTGGGAAGTAAATAGGAAGTTGTTTATCAAATGGTACAAAGTTTCAAAAAGGCAGGATAAGTAGTTTTGAGATCTACTGCACAGCAGGATGATGATAGTAAATTATAAAGTACTATATTTTTTAAAAAACTAAATTTCAAATGTATCATAAGAAATGATTAATAAGTGAGGTGATAGGTATGTTATAAAACTTGACTTAATCATATTATATGATATGCACATGTTAAAACCACATTTTACCCCATACATTTATACAACTCTTATTTGCCAATCAAAAATACTATTAATACTTAAAAAAAAAAGAGAAGCCTGGGTGTGATGGCTCACGTTTGTAATCCCAGCACTTTGGGAGCCAAAGGCAGGTGGATCACCTGAGGTCAGTAGTTGGAGACCAGACTGGCCAACATTGCAAAACCCCTCTCTTCTAAAAATGCAAACATTAGCCTGTTGTGGTGGCAGACCTAAAAGCCCAGCTGCTCCAGAGGCTGAGTCAGGACAATCACTTGAATCTGGGAGAAAGAGGTTGCAGTGAACTGAGATTGTGCCATTGCAGTCCACCTGGGAGATAGAGTGAGATTCCATCTCAGAAAAAAAAAAGAGAGAGAGAGAGGCTGAGTGTGGTGGCTCATGCCTGTAATCCCAGCAATTTGGGAGGCTGAAGTGAGCAGATCACCTGAGGTCAGGAGTTCAAGACCAGCCTGGCCAACATGGTGAAATCCTGTTTCTACTGAAAATACAAAAATTAGCTGGGTGTAGTAGTGGGAGCCTGTAATCCCAGCTACTCAGGAGGCTGAGGCAGGGAGAATTGCTTGAATATGGGAGGTGGAGGTTGCAGTGAACTGAGATCACGCCACTGCACTCCAACCTGGGTGACAGAGCAAGACTCTATCAAAAAAAAATTTTTTTTCTTAAGAACTTGGACCAAAGAATAAAGTGTTTGCTCATTTTTAAATTTCAGGAAACATTTACATTTTTTTTTTCATGTGGCTTGCTCATGTAGTGATGTAAGTAAACTGTTAATATCATGATTAGTCTGAACCTAACACTCAGAAATAAAGCATGCTGATTTTTAATGATCCAAATAATACCTTAAAAAACAGAATCTAAAGCAATGGTTTAGAGTAAAATTCTCTCTAAATTTCTAAATAAATGATTTTCTTCATTTGTTAGAGAAAAACTTTATTTGAATATATATTTTCAAACTACATTTAAATGTATCAAATAAAAATGAATAAGATATATATTAAACAAGTACATAAAGAAACAATTTGCCTCATTCTCTAATGAATAAAACTGACAAACACTCACCATTTAAGTGCTTCTTTATCCATTTTCTGGAGTGCTAAAGAGCAGTACTCAATGATAAAACTTTTAAAAATATTTATATCCATGCTCTATGTGAATATATGGGAATTTGTCAAGAATAGTATTAAAAAACATTCAACTACTATTATATCACCAGATGGACAAATTAGAAGGAAGATGGGTTAAAAACCAGTGGTATGGCCATCTTGTTTTCAGGCTTAACATTTGTCATGATCTAACAGAATCAACAAATAAGAGCTACTAAATTTCCTGTACACTTACAATGTGCTGGGCATTTTTCAGATACCTTTATTTGCATTAATTGCTTTAATTTAACCAAAACCTTAGGATTTAGGCACTATTATTCTCACAGTACTGCTTTAGGGTCAAGCACAGAGAAGCAAGAAACTGTATTTAGGTCATACAGCCCATAAGTGGGAGACTGGCACCAAGGGAGGAGACGACTCCCCATATTGTCTTATGTCCAATTTCTGCCTCCAAAGAAAGAAGTAAAAACTAAAAGGCAGAAATGAAATCCACAGGCAGACAGCCCAGTGCCGTGCCCTGGGCCTGGTTAAAAATCAATCCCTGACCTAACCAGTCATGTTAGCTATAGATTCCAGACATTGTATGTAAAAGCATTGTGAAAATCCCTGTCCTGTTATGTTCCATTCTTCTGATTACCGGTGCATGCAGCCCCCAGTCATGTACCCTCTGCTTGCTCAATGGATCACAACTCTCTCATGCGGATCCCCTTAGAGTTGTAAGCCCTTAAAAGGGACAGGAATTGCTCACTTGTGGAGCTCAGTTGTTGGAGATGTGAGTCTTGCCAAAGCTCCTGGCCGAATAAAGCCCTTCCTTCTTTAACTCGGTGTCTGAGGGGTTTTGTCTGTGGTTCATTCTGCTACATTTCTTGGTTCTCTGACTGGGGAGTGAAGTGATTAATGGATGGTCAAGGCAGCCCCTTAGGCAGCTGAGGCCTGCCCTGTGGAGCGTCCCTGCGGGGGACTCCGGCAAGCTTGAGTGACATGGATCCTGAGAGTGCTCCCAGGTAGGTAATTGCTCTGGTGGAATGCCTCACCAGAGCAGTGTGTGGCAGGCCCCCATGGAGGATCAATGCAGTGGCTGCACATTGGGAAGGAACAGGCACTTGGAGTCCAGATATCTGAAACTTGGTAAGAGCAGTCTTTGGAACTTGCCTACTCCATTTGTGTGGAAGCATGGCCTGATCACCCATGATGTGCCTGTACCAGCACTTTGGTTTTTGTTTTTCATTTGATTTGTATTGCTTGATGCTTTGTTTTTGGTTTTGACCTGGCTTGGATTTCTGGATACTCTGATTTTGGTTTTGATTCTGGTTTCGTGTAAACTTTAAAAGTGTGTGTGTGCCCTTTTTAACTGTTCTTTGTTTTGTGGTGTGCATGTGGTGTGAGAGTGGTGTTTTGTCTCGAAGAAGCATGGGTCAAGCACAAAGTAAGCCCACCCTACTAGAACTATGTTGAAAAATTTCAAGAAAGCATGTAAGGGAGATTACAGTGTTACTATGACACCAGGAAAACTTAGAACTTTGTGTGAAATAGACTGGTCAGTGATTTGCTTTATGTGACCACTAGAGCCGGCATCAGAGGAAAAAGGCAAGTAGGCAAGATAAAAAGGAAACCTTATCACGTAGCCAATGTAAAGAAAGAGGAGGCAAGGTTCACCAGTCTCCGGTGGCAGAGGCCGAGGAAGTCGCTCTGGCGTTTTCGGGCGAGGTTCCTGGGTCCGCATATGAGGAGGGGCTGAGGAAGTTCACGCCACGCCACGCGCCTGCTGGGAGCGGCTTTTCTGGGAGTGGGAGGGCAATAGGCGGGACACGGGCGTGTCGGGGGGTGTTCCGTAGGTGCGGCCAGGTAAGTCTTGGTCTCTTTGGATTGATGTCAACTGGCGCATGCTCAGTTGATCTGCACCTTCCCGGGCACCAGCTACATTTTTGCATGCGTGGGAAAAGTTGGTGATGAAGAACCCGGAAGTACGCCATCTTAGTCACCTTTGTTCTTTGTTTCCCTCTCCCTCCATCCAGACAGTCCAACCTTTTATTGATTATGATGATTGGGGGCGTTGTTGTCTGCCTGACTACTTCCTGCTGTCAGGGGGCATTGTCATGAGGGTCCATGGTTGGTACCTGGACGTAGGGATGTAGGAGCATCTGGTTGAAGGCGACATGGGTGATCTCTTGAATTTTGGCTTGGAGAAATTTGATTAAAATGGGGGCAAAACATAGGATAAGACAGAGAATTAGTATAGGGATGAGGAATGAGAGCATCTGTTGCATTACCAGTAATAACCATATAGGTGGACCAGGGGTTAAGGGAGTGTTGTAGTTCTTTAGTTCTGTTTTAATCCGGTTTAGGGTTTGGATATTAGTGTCAACTAGACTTGATTCGTTTATGTAATAGCAACATTCTTCTCCTAAGAAAAGACATGTTCCTCCTTTTTCTGCTGTGAGAAGATCTAGTGCTCTTCTGTTTTGTGCTGCCACCTGAGCCACTGAAGTGATTTGACGTTGTAAAGAGGCTAGACTTTCAGCCGACGCCTCTATAGCTTCTTGAATTTGGGCAGTTAGAGATTGAGTAGATTGTACAGAGTAGGCAAGAGCCTTAGTTCCAAGTCCTGACGCCACTAAGGAGGAGGCTAGGGAAATCCCGATGACTAAGGGAAGGAAGACGGCAAGTTTTTGGAGATTATTAGGAGGAGAGTTAAATTGTAAGGTGAGTTCAGCCATTTCTGCTTTGCTATATAGGGTTAAACTAGGTACTAAGGACACTGGGACACAGAGGGATTGGCTAATGGATGTATGGTTAAGGACCTTGAAGAGGGTTTTATTACACCAGAAATAACCTCCAACAGGGGCTCTCTGGGTTTTCTTGGGCGGTTGGGTGTAATTACACCAGGAGGAGTTTGGGGCAGAGAAGCAGAAAGGAAGGATGGATCTTCTGGGTTTTGGTATAGTGGGACTTGGAGCAAAAACGGTTTTTGGGAGGTGCTTGTAGAGCCAGTTGTAGCCTTGAAAGCAGTAGGTAAAGGGACTGCCACTAAGGGAGCTTCTTTAAGGGCTGCACAGAGGAAACAGTGGGGGAGATGTGTTATGTTAGCTGCCTGTGTTAAGTTTAACCCTTGATGGACTAGCTTTAACCATGAGAAGGGGTCTGTGTTGGAGGAGTGTAGTTGATCCTGTATGGAGGAGTGTAGTTGGTCTTCTATGGAGGAGTGTAGTTGATCTTGTAGGGCCTGTTCTTGTGATTGTATGGCTAAGGTTAAATTTTGTAGGTGTTTTATATTTTTAGGGAGGGAGTTTTCTTTTTGGACTAATGTCCTTTTGATTAAGAGGGTGGCAGTCGGATATGAAGTTGACCATCTAGCGTAGAGTCCTCCTTTTACCCCGTCTGCCCATCAGGGGTCCTATGGGTCTTGAATATTTAGTTGATATTGATAGGGTACAGACTGTACATTTTGGGTGAAGAAGTGATCTCTGTCATATGCATAGTGGATTTTACAATATTGATAGGGGCATCCTAGGTTTGTTTTTTGCTAGTAGTTTTTACAGTTATATTCTGTTTGGTCATATAGAAAGCAGAGAAACGGGTTAGGCCATCTATCTTTGCAAGAAGCGAGGGTGAAATTTATGGTGAGGAGGGACTGACAGCCTTGGGTTGGGCAGTCTGCAGTGCCTCGTAGCTGTGAATGTTGTTTGTTGTTGGTTTTTCATGTCTCAACTATAGAGAATCTCCATACAAAAGTGGGGTTAGTAATGGACGTTGAAGTGTATGAGAAGAATAGTAATGTAAGTATAAAGTAGGACTTCATTTTGGTGTTTTTAAGGGGGGTGGGGGAGAAGGACGTTGACTTAGTCAACAGCGGAGAGTTTTGTAGCCGATATAGAAGAAGCAGAAGTATAAAGAGAAAAGAATTTAGATAACAGTAATTGTCTTACCTGGTATTAGATAGGCAACAGTGGTGACGTAGTGGAGGTAGTTGCTAGGAGACGGTATTGTCTGCTGCCGTTTAGATATAAGGACACCGGTTTGCCTAATGTCTGGAGTATTGTTTGGTTTTAGTTAAGACTAGGCCGGAGATCAGACACTGATTTGCCTAGTGCCTTGGGTGCCTAAAGATCTAAAACAATTATTAGAGGAGATATAAGAAGCAGGTAATAGAATGATGACAGAATAGTTAGGAAGGAGCCGAGGAAGAGGAGGGCAGGAAGAGACTGAAGAAGGCAGAATGAGAGTAAGGGAGAGCTACTGATAAGGCAAGAATGAGAGGGAGTGTGGAAGGTGGGTAGGCGGAAGTGCTGAGGGATGGAAGGAGGGGCAGCCTTAACAATGGTAGGCAGGACCGAGGAGGAGGGCGGAACTACAGCGGAAGTGGGAGGGGGAGGTGGAGCAGAAAGGGAAGGTGGGGCCGAAGCGGGAGGGGGAGGTGGAGTATATGGTGGGAGTGGAAGGGAGGGGAAGCTGACACAGGCGATTCAGACAGGAAAGATGACTTTTTTCTGACTTTGCTAGATCCGTGCCTTAGCCAACTTGACTTGGGCAAAGGAACACTGGCTACACAAGTCTGGTCGAGAACGCAAGTCTCAAAACTTTTGTATATAATTTATTTTAGACTACTTGCTTAAGCACTGGCAGAAATTACTGAGGTCAATTAAAATGTTACAGTCTAGAGTGCCTTCAGGCGGCCATTGAGACTGGCTGTCTAATTTATATTGTGGCCACGCCACAGTGGAGAGGAACACCCGTTGCCTTCGCCTAAGATCTTGTTCTAATTGTAAAGTTTTGAGATTTTTTAGAAGACACCCTAAAGGGGAGTCTCTAGGTATTTTGGATTGGGGGTTTCCCATTGTCTTCCTCTTGCCTATGGGCAGAAACGGAAACCGAACTCTACCTGGCTACAAAGCGTCCTTTGGAGCAACTAGACACCTGTGGGAGGCTCCTGGAGCCTGAATGGAGATTACCTCCAGGCGGACGTCTCCGTCCTGGATGGGTCTCCCACGGAACAGAATGGAGTTCCTTTGGGCAGACGTCTCTGCCTTTGGGAACTCCCCTGTGGGTCACCTGGTGACTGGAAAAAACCTTGGGCCTGCGCAGGACTTCTGGCCAAGGAGTATGAGAGGGAGGCAAGAGGTACTCACCCCTAGGAGACTTAGAGGTGCAGAAAGCGATGTCTAGGTCCTGGTCCGTCCACAGCGTGGAAGGAGGAGGCTCCTCGGACCTTGGGGGCCCTGAGGAGGGATCTCCTCCCGGGTTTGGCACCACCTGATTTGCTTTATGTGACCACCAGAGCTGGCACCAGAGGAAAAAGGCAAGTAGGCAAGATAAAAAGGAAACTTTATTACGTAGCCAATGTAAAGAAAGAGGAGGCGAGGTTCACCAGTCTCCAGCGGCAGAGGCTGAGGAAGTCGTTCCGGCATTCTTGGGCGAGGTTCCTGGGTCCGCGTATGAGGAGGGGCTGAGGAAGTTCGTGCTGTGCGCCTGCCAGGAGCGGCTTTTCTGGGAGTGGGAGGGCAATAGGCAGGACACGGGCGTGTTGGGGGGCATTCCATAGGTGCGGCCAGGTAAGTCTCAGTCTCTTCGGATTGACGTCACCTGGCGCATGCTCGGTTGATCTGAACCTTCCCGGGCACCAGCTACATTTTCGCGCGTGCGGGAAAAGTTGGTGATGAAGAACCCGGAAGTATGCCATCTTAGTCACCTTTGTTCTTTGTTTCCCTCTCCCTCCTTCCAGACAGTCAGCATTAGAGGTGTGTTGGCCATCAGAAGGAAGCCTGGACAGGTCCATTGTTTCAAAGGTATGGCACAAGGTATCCTGTAAGCCAGGCCACCCAGACCAGTTCCTGTACATAGACACTTGCTCACAGATGATTTTAGACCCCCCTCCCCAAAGTGGTTGAGAGAACTGCAGCATAAGTGGCTGGCAGAGGCAAGGAGAGACCAGCAGAGAAAGAGGAAGGGTGAGAGACAAAGAGGGAGTAAAGGAAAGAGAGAGAGAGAGAGAGGCAAAGAGAAAGAAAGAGACAGAGACAAAAGGAAAGTCAGAGAAAAAGAGACAGAAAATCAAAGAGAAAGAAAGAGCCATATACAAGTAGTTAAGAAAAAAACCCAGTGTACCGTATTCCTTTAAAAACCAAGGTAAATTTACAACCTATAATTGATAATTAAAGGTATTCTCTGTGACCCTATAACACTCCAATTTCACTTTGTTGTCATTGTAAACAAGGGAGTATCCTGAAAGAACTGAGGTCACTGACAACCTGTGTAGACTTCCTATCAAAAAACCTTAATCTACTAATCTGTGGATGGCCCAAATGCATTCAATCTGTAGGCAACTGCTTTGCTAACAGAAGAAAGTAGAAAAATAACTTTTAGAGGAAACCTCATTGTGAGCACACCTCACCAGTTCAGAAGTACGTTAAAAGAAACAAACAAACAAAAAAGATGATTTAACATTAACCACTGAAAACTCCCTTAACTCAGCAGGTTTCCTAACAGTGGTCTAAATCTTAATTACCATTCAAAGGTCCGACCAGACCTAGGAGGAACTCCCTTCAGGACAGAAAAATATATAGTTCCTCCCAGGTAATTAAAGAAAAAAAAAAAAAAAGCCGTCTATACCAATTCTAAGTTAACTTGGACTTAATAAGGTCTTATTAATAGCAAAGGATAATTGAAATCCCAAACTTACAAGGTTTTCAACAAAAGCAAAGTTTGCTAAAAGTTAACAGTGTAACATATATTATAGTAACTTCTAATCTTGTGGCCTTAGACAGTCTAGTCCACAGAAATAAAAGTTCATTTTGGAAAAGAATGGTTATCATCTTTGAAAAAAAAAAGGTGGGGGGCAGAATTTATGTAAAAATAATGTTATATGGTAAACTCTTGTCCTGAAACAAATTAACTGGTTGTTTAAAGAAAGAAATGTTTGTAATAAGTCAGAAAGTTGAGGCATGTGGAAGAATTGTCTGCAAAAGTCGTGAAAGAGAAAAACGTTTTAAAAAATTTTATGCAAGAAATGTATAATTTAAAAGTAATAAGGCCTCCTAAGTACTATTGAAGAAACAGTTTATGTGCAAGGTGTATAGGGAAAGTAAAATATACCTGTGGTAAAAGAATTATAAGGAGGAATAAGCATATGGAGTTTTACCTACATTAAAAGCCTAAAAATTGTTTTGAAGGTTTAAACAAGTTTTGAAATGTTAATTGTAAAGAAAATTCTGTGTGTAAACATATTAGCTAAAGATAAAGTGATGTTTTTCTGTGAACTGGACATTAAAATATAAACACAACGAGTTTTTCTTAAAGCACTAACCTATTCTTTAACAAAAATTATAAAAGGTTAAAAAGAGTCTATAAAAATCTTACTTGGTGGTCTGACATTAAAAATTGAATAAATATGTCAACGAAGTTTTATTAAAACTAAGTTTAACATTAATAGCACACTAATATAAAGGTGAAATTTAGCTTATCTGGTATAAAAATCATACAGGAAGCAAGCATTGTCAAATATAAAATGATGTTTGGCTTCTTTGGTCTAAAATCTAACTAAAAAACTGGGTGCTAAAGAAAATTTCTCAGTAGAAAGGCACCAAGGACCATAAAGTCCACTGCTGATGTCCTCACATTTAAAACAAAAGGTCAATTTCTTAAAAATTATATACCTGGTTTATCTTCCACTTTCCTTTCCCTCAAAACTAAAAGTCTTTTAGCACATATACCATCTCTAGAATTTCCAATAAACTAGCATGAGCCTGAAGATCACATTCTTATCAAAAGGTGAAAAAAAAAAAAAAGGAAACTCAAACCAGCCTAGGAAGGACCCTACCTTGTGCTGCTAACCACTGAGACTGCTGTTCGTACAGTGAAAGAAGGATGGGCTCATCACATCCAACTCAAGAAAGCACCACCCCCTCCAGAGTCATGGGCCATAGTCCCAAGGGAAAACCCTACCAAACTAAAGCTAAGAAACATTTAACACTTTCACCTATTCTATTACTTTCTTCTTTCCTCGCTCTATTGCTGACCATCTAGTTATTAACATAACCAAGTCAATTTTGCCTCAAACTACTGCATTTCATGCTTGCCTTGTTATACAATGTGGGGACTTGCCAAGTCAAACACAGATCTCTACTTGAGAAAAGTACGTCTGTCCCTCCTGACTCTCCTCAGATTGGGCATTAGTAAATACTGAACATTTAATCTGGGGAAATTTCGATAAAGACTCCAGCGTCAACCAGGATTCTTGTCCCCCATTGTAGAGCTTTTATGCCATAGTTGAACCAACATTCTGTGGACCACTAAAGAGCAAGGATGGAATGCCCTAACTAGTTTTCATAATTTCCTAAAATCATACATTTATTTTACTAGAAGATCATGGAAGTTAAAGATTTAAAACAAACTTTGGCAATTAAGAGAGGATACCAAGATGCAAATGACTGGTTGGAATGGATTAAGTATTCCATCTGCATGTCAAACTAAAGCAATTGTTATGCTTCTGTGCATGGCAGGCCAGAGGCCCAGACTGTCCCCTTTCCACTAGGGTGGTCCTCCAGCCGACCAGGCATGGGCTGCATGGTAGCTCTTTTCCAGGATTCTACAGCCTGGAGCAACAACTCATGCTAAGCTCTCTCTCTGCTATATCCCAAAATACAGTACCCTGCAGGTCAACCCCCGAGGGCCATCTAGCTTCTGTCTCCCAACACTAAGTTCACTTTGTGTCTCTCATGACAGTGAGGAAACTTAGCTTTCCTTGGAGACCTGAAGGAATGCAGTGTGCCTAAGAATTTTCAAGAGCTTATCAATCAGTCAGCCCTTGTTCATCTCTGAGTGGATGTGTGGTGGTATTGTGGTGGACCTTTACTGGGCACTCTGACGAATAACTGGAGTGGCACTTATACTTTAGTCCAATTGGCTATCCCATTCACCCTGGCATTTCATCAACCAGAAGGAGGAAAAACAAGACATCATAAGGCAAGAAAAGCCCGTTATGGGTCTTTTGACTCTCACATCCATTTAGATGCAATTGGAGTCCCACAGGGAATACTGGATCAATTTAAAGCTTAAAATCAAATAGCTGCAGGATTTGCATCAATATTTTGGTGGGTGACAGCTAATAAAAATGTAGATTGAATAAACTACATATATTACAGGCAACAGCAACAAGCTTTTCATGAGTTAAAAGAAAAATTCATGTCAACCCCAGCCCTGGGGTGACCTGACCTGACAAAACCCTTTATACCCTATGTGTCAGAAAGAGAAAAAAATGACAGTTGGAGTTTTAAACCAGACTGTGGGGCCCTGGCCAAGGCCAGTGGCCTATCTCTCAAAACAACTAGACGGAGTTTCCAAAGGCTGGCCCCCATGTCTGAGGGCTCTGACAGAAACACCCATTAGCACAAGAAGCAGATAAACTAACCCTTGGGCAAAACCTGAATATAAAGGCCCCCCCATGCTGTGGTAACTTTAATAACTACCACAGGACATCATTGGTTAACAAATGGTAGATTAGCTGAGTACCAAACTTGTTATGTGAAAATTCCTGCATAATTATTGAAGTTTGCAACACCCTAAACACTGCCCCCTTGCTCCCAGTATCAGAGAGCTCAGTTGAACATAACTATGTAGACATGTTGGATTCAGTTAATTCTAGCATGCCCAACCTCCGAGACCATCCTGAACATCAGTAGACTGACGGGAGTAGCTTCTCCAACCCCTGCAAAGTGACTCTGAAGAAGACGAGAAGCCCTGCTCCAGTCACACCCAGAAGCTGACTGGTCCATGCACAACTGAAGCATGAGAAAACTCATCACAGGACTGATTTTCCTTAAAATTTGCACTTTTACGGTAAGGACTTCAACTGACCTTCCTCATACTGAGGACTCTTCCCAGTGTGTACATCAAGTCACTTAGGTAGGACAAAAGGTTGCTATGATCCTATTATTTTATGGTGTTATAAGTGTACTGGAACTCTAAAAAGAACTTGTTTGTATAATGTTATTCTATACAAGGTATGCAGCCCAGGAAATGACCAACCTGATGTATATTATGACCCATCTGAGCCTCCCATGACCGGTTTTAAAAATAAGATTAAGGACTGAGGACTGGTGGGGGCTCATGAATGATACAAGGAAAGTCTTAGCCAAAACAGAAGGAAAAGGGGTGCCCAAACAAGTCACCTTGAAACTTGATGTCTATGCTGTCATTAATAGTAATCTTAGGAAAAGGATACGGTTTTCTTAATTTTAAAAAGTGACCATATGGCAGAAAATAAGTACATTTGCCATGAATTAGGACTGTGTGGAAATAAACGTGGATACTGGTCTTGTGTCATTTAGGCTACTTGGGTAAAAAATGAAAAGAATCCTGTCCACCTTCAGAAAGGGAAAAGTGTCCCTTCCTGTACCAGTGGTCAGTGTAACCCCTTAAAACTAGTAATAAACAACCCCCTTAATCCTCGCTGGTAAAAAGAGGAATGTGTAACCCTAGAAATTGATGGAGTTGAACTGGATCCTCAAGTAAATATCTTGGTTTGAGGAGTTTATAAACACTCTCCTGAGCCAGTATTTCAAACCTTCTATGATGAACTGAATGTGCCAGCACCAGATATTCCAGGAAAAACAAGAATTTTGTTTTTGCAATTAGCCGAGCATGTAGCCCAGTCTCTCAATGTCACTTCATGTTACATATGTGGAGGAACTGTAATGGGAGATCAATGGCCATGGGAAGCCCCAGAATTGGTACCCTCAGACCCAGTTCCTGATAAATTCCCGGCTCAAAAGAATCACCCTGATAACTTCTGGTTCCTAAACACCTCAATCATTAGACAATACTGTATAGCAAGAGTGAGGAAGGACTTCACCCTTCCTGTGGGAAGACTCAGTTGCCTTGGGCAAAAACTGTATAATAGTACTACAAAAAGAGTCACCTAGTATAGTTCAAACCATATTAAGAAAAATCCATTTAATAAATTCCCAAAGTTACAAACTGTGTGGACCCACCTGGATTCCCACCGGGACTGGATAGCCCCCACTGGATTACACTGGATGTGTGGGCATAGACCTTATACAAAATTATCCAACCAGTGGGCAGGTAGTTGTGTTATTGGCACTATTAAACCATCTTTATTCCTACCGCCCATAAAGACAGGTGAACTCCTGGGCTTCCCTGTCTATGCTTCCCACCAAAAGAAGTACAGCTATAGAAAATAGGAAAGACAAAGAATGGCCCCCTGAGATAATCATACAATATCATGGGCCTGGTACTTGGGCACAAGATGGCTTGTAGGGATACCCGACCCCCATTTACATGCTCAACCAAATCATAGTTACAAGCTGTCTTAAAAACAATCACTAATAAGACCAGCAGAGCCTTGACTATTCTGGCCTGGCAAGAAACTTGATGAGAAATGCTATCTATCAAAATAGATTGGCTCTCGACTACTTGCTAGCAGCTGAAGGAGGGGGTCTGTAGAAAATTTAACCTTACTAATTGCTGTCTACACATAGATGATCAAGGGCAAGTAGTTGAAGACATAGTTAGAAATACGACAAAACTGGCACATGTGCCTGTGCAAGTGCAGCATGGATTTAGTCCTGGGGCCATGTTTGGAAAGTGGTTCCCAGCACTAAAAAGATTTAAAACTCTTATAATATGAGTTATAACAGTAATGGAAACTAGCTTACTGCTCCCTTGTTTGCTACCTGTACTTCTTCAAATGTTGGAAAGCTTCATCGCTAACTTAGTTCACCAAAATGCTTCAGCACAAGTGTGCTATATGAATCACTATTGACCTGTCTTGCAAGAAGACATGGGTGGTCAGAATAAAAGTGAGAACCCCCACTATTGAGAGATATTCTCAAAGGGGAGAAGTAAGGGAGGAGACCACCTCTTATATTGTCTTATGCCCAATTTCTGCCTCCAAAAAAAGAAGTAAAAACTAAAAGGCAGAAATGAAATCCACAGGCAGACAACCCAGCACCATGCCCTGGGCCTGGTTGAAGAACAACCCCTGACCTAACTGGTTATGTTAGCTATAGATTCCAGACATTGTATGGAGAAGCATTGTGAAAATCCCTGTCCTGTTCCATTCCATTCTGATTATGGGTGCATGCAGCCCCCAGTCATGTGCCCCCTGCTTGCTCAATGGATCACGACCCTCTAATGTGGATCCCCTTAGAGTTGTAAGCCCTTAAGAGGGACAGGAACTGCTCACTCAGGGAGCTCAGTTGTTGGAGACATGAGTCTTGCCAAAGCTCCTGGCCCAATACAGCACTTCCTTCTTTAACTCGATGTCTGAGGGGTTTTGTCTGCAGCTTGTCCTACTATAGCACCACCTAATATTGAGTTTCAATTTTAATCATTACGCTTAACACCATTTCATGCAATGTTTGTTTTTATTCCTAACATTTTGGCTTTTAATTTTTTAATGTAGTAGAAATACATAGGAATTTTAAAACTACTTCTTTTTTACCCTTACATAGTAGATAGAACTTAACTTTTGGTTTAAAGTACTTACTACTAAGTGTAACACACTTTGGTAAATGGATTCTAACAATGGTATTCCTCTCATGACTTAAAAGAGCCAGACACCAGTTTTACTTTTGAAATATGTTGCATTTTTTATATTAAAATCTAGAATGGGCCAGGCGTGGTGGCTAACGCCTTTAATCCCAACACTTTGCAAGGCTGATGGGGGTGGATCATGAAGTCAGGAGTTTGAGACCAGCCTGACCAACATGGTGAAACCCCGTCTCTACTAAAAATACAAAAAAACTAGCTGGGTATGGTGGCATGCGCCTGTAGTTCCAGCTACGTGGGAGACTGGGCAGGAAAATCACTTGAACCCAGGAGGCAGAAGTTGCAGTGAGTTGAGATTGTGCCACTGCACAACAGCCTGGGCAAAAAAAAGAGAGCAAGAATGAGCCTATTATTATATAGAATATTTGTGGTCCTCATGTACATTATCATCCATTGAGTTGTCTAGTTTCTGAAAATTTCAGAAAGAGTAATATAAGAATACTTATTTTGATTAAATAATTTGTCTTCTCAGTTAATAAAATGAAATAGATTGAAATTATCGATCAGTCACTTAAAATGTTGGTTTCAGAAAAAAAACCTATTAACATTTATCTTACTTACAAACCTATGAATTTTATTCAAATCTACACATGCTAATCTTAAAAGATCTGTATGATTAGGATTATAGAAAGTCTTTTCTCTATTTACATGTAGAAGCTAAATAACTGCTTTCCAGGAAGCCCAAAGCAGCAAATGTGATATACAATTATAAGCTATTAAATAGTAATACTATCATCTAAATGAATCTTTTAGGTATCTGCATGTTCAAGTTGTTTAACATATAATTTAGAAACTATAAATTTTTATCAACTAAATGATAAACTAAAAATATAAAGTTATCAACTTCTTTTTCTCAGTTTTGAAATGCTACATTATTCATAGTTGACATTATACTAAATTTCAGAGGCTGTGGCTGTTGAAACTAGAAAACTCATGGTTGACTCTGCTTTACTTGCAGAGTCAGACTTGAATAAGTCTTCTTATTTTAGACAAACATAGCAGCACAAGGAGGATAATCAATGCTCCACATTTATTGTAAACACAGCAGTATCTTTCTAGGGAGAATATATGTGTGAGCATATTAGCTAGAAATTCATGGCATCTTTTGCTGAAGTACAGACTTCTATATAGCAAATAAAGACAAATAAAAATTTAACACTGAGATAGAATTTTTAAAAAGTATTCTAAAAATTCCTTCTGACTCATTATTATTACTTTGTTTTTACCAGAATGAGTGTGATGAAATGGTTGCAGCAGTGTGGTCTTAATCCACACTCTGTTTCATCATTCTTGGGGTTTGGCTGTAAGACTTTTATGCTTACGAAAAATGCTTTATTTTCCTTATTCAGTAATTTAACATGATTTTCACAGCCTCATGTTTTTAGAAAATGATTCATTCTAAAAATAAAAGTGATTAAACCACATACCATTTTTCCCCAAAAAGAGTGGAGTAACTAACTATATATTCTTGTCTACACTTAATACATAAAAAAATAGAGATAGTCATTTACTTCGGCTGCACACTTGAGAATAAAACACTTCTTGGGCTATAGGCAAAGAGCTTTCAGAGAGGATATCTTACAAAATATGGGAGATCTGGTACAAAAACATTTACCCCTATGCCGTAAGAGGTAAATACTTCTAACACTGCTGATTCCAACCATTAACTTGGAGCTAAAGAAACATAATATTATACCACAAAACATCTTATTTCTGTTTTAGATTCAGGGAGTACACATGCAGATTTGTAGCATAGGTATATTGCATGGTATTGAGGTTTGGATACTTAATAATCCCATTGCCCAAGTAGTGTACATCACACCAGAAAGTAGTTTTTTCATGCTTGTCTCCCTTTCTTCTTCCATCTTTTTAGAATTCCCAGTGTTTATTGAATTTTTCTGTGTTTCCACGTGCATCCAATGTTCACCTTCCACATCTAAGTGAGAGCATACGGTATTTGTTTTACTGATCTATGTTAATTTGCTTAGATTAATGGCCATCTGCTGCATTCATGTTGCTGCAAAGGACATTACTTCATTCATTTCTGTGGCTGCATAGTATTGCAGGGTGTATAAGTACCTCATTTTTGTTATTCAATCTACGGTTTATAGGTACCTGGTTTAATTCTACGTCTTTGCTACTGTGAATCATGCTAGAATAAATATGTGAGTGCAGGTGTCTTTTTGGCAAAGAAAATTTATTCTTTTTGGGAATAATGGCACTGATGCGTCAAATGGCAATTCTATTTATAGTTCTTTGAGAACTCTCCAAAATACTTTCCACAGTGGTTAAATTTTATTGCATTCCCACCAACAATCTATAAAGATAGGTATTTCTCCATGACTTCAAATCTGTTATTTTCTAGCTTTTAATAACAGCTATTCTAACTGGTGTGAAATGGTATCACATTTTCATTTTGACTTACATCTCTAAGATGATTAGGAGTGTTGAACATTTTGGGCATGTTTACTGGAAACACTTATGTCTTCCTTAGAGAAGTATCTATTCACATCATTTCTTTTTACATTAATTTTTAAATAAATTCTATATATTATTTGTTGTATGCAGTTTGCAAATATTTTACTTCATCTTGTAGAGTGTCTATTTACTTTGTTGAGTTATTTCTGCTGTGCTGAAGGTCTTTAATTAGATGCCATTTTTTATTTTTATTTGTTTTTTGAGATGGAGTATTGCTCTGTTGCCCAGGCTGGAGGGCAGTGGTTCAATCTCAGCTCACCACAACCTCTGTCTACCCGGCTCAAGAGATTCTCCTGCCTCAGCCTCCTGAGTAGCTGGGATTACAGGTACAAGGCACCATGCCTGGCTAATTTTTTCTATTTTTAGTAGAGATAGGATTTCACCATGTGAGCCAGGCTGGTCTTGAACACCTGACCTCAGGTGATCCGCCTGCCTTGGCCTCCCAAAGTGCTAGGATTACGAGCATGAGCCACTGTGCACAGACGTTTGATTTTTATTTGTACTCACTTTTAAGGTGTTATTCATAAATTTTTACCAGAGGCCAGTGTCTAAGAGTATTTTCTACATGTTCTTCTAGAATTTTTGTAGCTCCAAGACTCACAGATAAGTCTTTAATCCATCTTGAGTTATAATTTTTATATTTGAAGAGACAGGGATCCACTTTTTTTCTGCACGACTAACTAGTTTTTCCAGTACAATTTATTGAATAGGTGTTAGTTCTCCTTTATTTCTGTTGACTTTGTAAAAAATAAGTTGATTGTAAAAGTGTAGCTTTTTTTCAGGGCTCTCTCTTCTTTTCCATTGGTCTATATGTATATTTTTGTACCAGAAACATGTTCTACTGTTGCAGTAGCTTGTAGCACAGTTTAAAGTCAGGTAATGGGAGGCCTCCAGGGTTTCTTTCTTTTTTTAATGTCTAAAGTTGCCTTGGCTATTTGAGCTTTCTTATTCTTCCCTATGAATTTTACTCACTTTGTCACCCAGGCTGGAGTGCAGTAGCACGATTTCAGCTCACTGCTACCTACTCCTCCCAGGTTCAAGCATTTCCCCTTCTCAGTCTCCCAAATACCTGGGACTACAGGCATGCACCACCACACCCAGCTAAGTTTTGTATTTTTAGTAGAGACAGGGTTTCAACATGTTGGCTAGCCTGGTATTGAACTCCTGACCTTAGGTGACCTGCCCAACTTGGCCTCCCAAAGTGTTGGGATTACAGGCAAGAGCCATCACACCCGGCCTAGAACTTTAAGAACTATGTTTAATAGAACTATTTAGAGTGGAAATTCTTGTCTTATGTTTATTTTTATGGAGAATATATCCAGATTTTGCTTGTTCAGTATGATGTGGTTTGAAGATTTGTGATGGATGGCTTTTATTATTTTGAGGTATGTTTCACCAATGTCTCGTTTGTTCAGAGTATTTTCATGAATCAATATTAAATTTTCTTGAAAGTTTTTTCTGCATCTACTGTGTTAATTTTTGACTTATCTTTACATGGTGAAGAAAAGTTAATGACTTGTATGTGAAAAAACATCCTTACATGGAATGAAGCTCACGTTTCTGGCAAAATAACTTTTGGATTTACTTATAATCTCAGTTTACTATTATTTCACGAATATTTTTTCAACATTTATAAAAATACTGGCTTGTCGCTTTTTCTGTCTTCACTATATTTTGCTATCAAGATGATACTGATTTTATTTAACAAGTTAGGGTGGAATCCCATCTTGATATTTTGGAATACATTTAGTAGGCTTAGTACCAACTCATCATTGTATATATGGTAAAATTTGGCTATAATTTTATATCACACAGGGCTTTTTATGATTTTTTATTATTCAATGTCATATATTTTATATATTTTTGCTCTGGTCAAGGCTTCTGTTTTTTACTGGATCAATGTTAGCAAGGTCTGCATAGTTAAAACTTTATAAGTTTTCTCTAAATTTTTTAGTTTGCATATATAGAGATGTTCATAGTCTTTGAAAATTTTTGAATTTATGTAGAATTCATTGTGATTTTACATTTATAAAATTAAATAGATGCAGAATAAAAGCTTGATAAAATTCAATATTTCCTCATGATAAATCTCTGAAAAATTTAGGTATAGGAAAAAGGCACCTCAAGTCAATAAATGTCACATATAACAAAATATGCAGAGCTAATAACATATTAAACAGGAAAATGTAAGATTTTACTCTAAGATCTAAAACGAGTCAACAATGTGCCATTTCTTCAGCCTTACTAAACATAGTACTAAATGTCCAAGAAAGACACATTGAAGAATATAATTGAAAACAGCAGTTGAGAAGAAAAAGTTAAATTATTCTTATATAATATTTTATCTCTATACATAATCAGAAGCTTAAGAGTTTACTAAACCCTATTTGAATGAATAAACAAATTTATTAAACTTGCAGAATACAAAAGCAACATCCAAACGTCAGAATTTCTATGCACTGACAACTATCACAAAATGAATTTAAAAACAATTCCATCTACAATAATAACTACATTTTGAAATAAATTTAACCAAAAAATTGAAACTCCTTATATCATACTCTAAAGAACATTAAAGAAATTAATACATGAATAAAATAGATTACTTATTCATGAATTGGCATTAATACTGCTAAATATTTGTATTACAGAAAATAATCTACAGATATAATGCAATCTCAATGAAAATACCACTGACATATTTAAAAATACATCTACAATTTATGTAGTACAAAAGACCCTGAATAGCCAAGTAAAACAACAACAACAACAACAACAACAAAAACCCACACTACCTGTCTTTGGAACATACTATAAAGCTATGTAACAAAAACAGTATGGTACTTGAATAAAAACAGACACATAGGGCAATGGAGCAGGAAAAAAAAAAAAAAAAAAAAGACCAGAAATATATCCATTTACTTACAGCTAACTGATTTTAAATAATGGTGACTATTTCTTAGAGACAGGAGAGTATCTTCAATAAATGGCATGGAGAAAATGTTATAGCCACAGGTAGTGTAATAAAATGAGACTATCATCTCACACCATATATAAAAACCAACTTATAAAACTCATAAGTTATTATTATTATTTGAGACAGAGTCTCACTCTGTCATCCAGGCTGGAGTGCAGTGGCACAATTTCAGCTCACTCCAATCTCTGCCTCCTAGGTTCATGTGATTCTCCTGCCTCAGCCTCCTTAGTAGCTGGGATTAAAGATGGGTGCCACCATGCCTGGTTAATCTTTGTATTTTTCATAGAAAAGGGGTTTCATCATATTGGCAAGGCTAGTCTCGAGCTCCTGGCCTAAGGTAATCTGCCTGCCTTGGCCTCCCAAAGTGCTGGGATTAGAGTCATCAACCGCCATGCCTGGCCACTCAAAATAAATTACTTAAATGAAAGGCCTGAAAACTGGAAACTACTACAAAAAATAGAGTAAAACCCACATAACATTTGTTGGGCAGTGACTTTTAAAATCTAACCTCAAAATCCCAGGGAAGAAAAGGAAAAACAAATGAGTCAGATTACTACAAATTAAAATGCTGTTGCACAGAATCTGACACAATCAAGTCCACTAAAAATTGGAACGAAATATTTGTAAATCATACATGCGTCAAGGGGTTAATATCAAAAACACATAAGAAACTTAAATGACTGCACAATAAACAACAAATAACTTACAAATGCATAAATATTTTTCACAAAAGTACATACATATGACCAACAGACACATTAAGAAATTATCAATGTCGATTATTATTACAGAGATGAAAACCTCTGCCTCCCAAGGTGCTGGGATTACAGGTGTGAGCCACTGTGCCTGGTCTTACATAGACTTAATTTTGGATTAAATTTCTTTTCTATTTATTGCATCTGCAAAAATATATTTTAGTATAAACTCTCTGAAGTTTTCTAAGCTGTAGTTTTTGAAAACAAAAAAAAAAAGTGTTTTCCAAAACTATTTCATTTGGAGAATTTTTCATTAATATAAATTCTCTAATGTTGAACAAAGTTGGAGCAATGGCTTCAGGGTTTCCCTCTAGTACAAAATGAGTACAGTAAGATTGTGACACAAGTAAAGTTACTATAACTCTATATTTTAATGTTTGTCTTCAAAAGAAATCATCTTCTGAAGTTTAAAGGCTTACGTTTTCTGAAAAATCTTTGAACAGTGATTGAACTTTTAATGATTTTATTAAGTATGAACTCTGATGTTGAGTCAATGTGAGCAGATGTTAATAGGGTTTTCACTTTCTTTATATTTGTATATTTGTTCTCATGTATAAATGTCCTGTGCAAAATGTGAGCATTGGTTAAAAGTTTTGCCACTTTGTTCACACTAGTAGTTTTCTCCAGTATGAATCACCTAACCTACAATTAAATGTGACAACAATTTAATGGCTTTGTCACATTCTTCATATTTCTAGAATTTCTCACCAGCATTTCTTCTATATTTGGAAAAGTTTTAGGTGTTGTCAAAGGCATTGTTACAACTTTCAGGTTTTTAGTTTCTCTTTAGTATGAACCATCTTATGTCTGTTAAGAATATAGGATTTGTTAAAGGCTTTGCCACATTCTTAACACTTGTAGGGATTCTCTCCAGTATGAATTACCTTATGTGTAGTAAGGTGTGAAGACTGGTTAAAGGCTTTGCCACATTGTTCGTATTTGTCGGTTTTTCTCCAGTACGAATTACCTTATGTTTAGTAAGATTTGAGGATTGGTTAAAAGCTTTGCCACGTTCTTCACATTTGTAGGGTTTCTCTTCAGCATGAATCATCTTACATGTAGTAAGGTATAAAGATTGTTTAAAAGCTTTGCCACAGTCTTTACAATTTTATGTATGAATTGTCTTATGCTTAGTAAGGTGTGAGAACTGCCCAAAGGCCTTACCACAATCTTCACGTTTGTAGACTTTTTTTCCCCAGAATGAATTATTTTAAGTGTAGTGAGGATTGAGGACCGGTTAAAAGTTTTGCCACATTCATCACATTTGTAGGGTTTCTCTCCAGTATGAATTCTTTTATGTGTAGTAAGGTTTGAGGACTGGTTGAAAGCTTTGCCACATTCTTCACATTTGTAGGGTTTCTCTCCAGTATGAATTCTCTTATGTGTATTAAGGTGTGATACCTGGCTAAAGGCTTTGCCACACTCTTCACATTTGTAAAATTTCTCTACAGTACGAATTATCTTATGTGTAGTAACAGTTGGGAATTGGTTAAAAGCTTTACCACATTCTTTGTATTTGTAGGGTTTCTCTCTAGTGTGAGTTATCTTATGTATATGAAGGTTTGAGGATCGGTTAAAAGCTTTGCCACATTCTTCACATTTGTAGGGTTTCTCTCCAGTATGAATTATTTTGTGTTTAGTAAGGGTTGAGGACCACTTAAAAGCTTTGCCACATTTTTCGCATTTGAATGGTTGCTCCTTAGCATGAATATTCTTATGTTCAGTAAGGTTTAAGGACTGGTTAAAGGATCTGCCACATTCTTCACATTTATAGGGTTTCTCTCCAGTATGAATTCTTTTATGTGTAGTAAGGTTTGCAGATTGGTTAAAAGATTTGCCACATTTCTCACACTGGTAGGGTTTTTCTCCAGTATGAATTCTCTTATGTGTAGTAAAATGTGAAAACCAGTTAAAGGCTTTGCCACATTCTTTACATTTGTAGGGTTTTTTCTCAGTAATTCTCTTATGTGTAGTACATTTTGAGGACTCACTAAAGGCTTTGTCACATTCTTCACATTTGTAGGGTTTCCCTCCAGTATGAATTTCTTTACTTTGAGCTAAGTATGAAAGAATGCAAAATAATTTTCCACATTCTATACATTTGAAAGGTTTCTTTGAAGTATGGCTTATCTTCTGTCTGTTTGAATTTGAAATTTTATGAAAGACTTTCACATATTGAAATATTTTGCTATGGGTAGTTGCCAAACACTGGTTATGTCTATTATAACCTTTTTTGCGCATCTTAAACTCATCTACACTTTTACAGCCTTTTCTTAACAGTAAATTCTCATGTCCACATTTTTTATATTGTCTCAGTATGACTTCTTGGAAATAATCTTTTATGCCTTGCTCTGGCCAAAGTTCTTGGGCAATATGAGAACATATAACTGAAAGAAATAAAAATCACAAATTACTCCATGTACTAGACTGAGTATAGTTTATAAACCTAACCTACAAAGTTACACAAACTACATAACAAGATGGCATAGCAAAATACCACAGGCCCTAATTTCTTCATAAATATATAAATATAACAAAAATCCAACGTACATTTGTAAAAAAGTAAGTTGACTGTGTACGGTGCCCCAGGTGAGCACAATGCAAAGAGCAATAAAGAGGAAAAGAAAGTCTGTCACATTTTACCCAACAGAGCTCTTTCTCCTCTCCATTTTAACATAGTGACTTTCGAAGTAAACTGCCAACTCCTGGTTTCTTTTTTAAAAGACAAGTAAAATGCTGGCACATACATCTTTATTTCTGGCTTACAGGGGCTTTTCCAGACCCTGGTTTCTGTCTCTTACAACAAAAGGTTCTGAAAGAAATGGTGGTATACTTTAAAATGACAGTTTGAGCCTGCTGAGACAAAAAAGAAGTTTTACAGTATCAGAGAGACTGTTGTATCACAGAGAAGAAATGTAGCAAGTGATTACCAATAGTTTGTTTGGTTTTTTTGAGACAGAGTCTTGCTGTGTCACCCAGGCTGGAGTGCAGTGGTGCAATCTCAGCTCACTGAAACCTCTGCCTCCCGGGTTCAGGTGATTCTCCTGCCTCAGGCTCATAAGTAGGTGGGACTACAGGCACATGCCACCATGCCCAGCTAATTTATTGTATTGTTAGTAGAGATGGGATTTCACCATGTTGACCAGGATGGTCTCGATCTCTTGACTTCGTGATCCGCCCACCTCAGCCTCCCAAAGTGCTGGGATTACAGACACGAGCCACCACACCTGGTTTACTGATTTTTAAGAAGAAACACAAATAAACTCCTCTAACTAAAAGCAAACAAAAAATTTTAGACAAGACATATTTTAAGAACATGTTTGAGAGACTCCTAGAATGTCTAGTCAAAGTGATTGTTTTTAGACTATGTCAGGACAGAACTACATTATAAAGATTATGATGGGTAGCTTTTCTAAATGTCCAAATCTCAATTAAAGATTACAATGTATACAAAACAGGGCAATGTAATTCCATCAAAAATACAAAATTTTCAGAAGGAAACCACAGAAAAGATGTACACATTAATTTTAAAAATTGATTAAAAATTGAATATTCAATGAATGAAACAGGAACACAGACAACTACAGAAAATCAAAAATGAAGATAAGAACAAAAATATTGAAAATTAAAAAAAATTGAAATTATGGGGGTAAAAAATACAAGAAGAAATAATAACTGAAAAATCCCTCAGTAAGGAAAATAATGTAAACACGAAGAAGCTTAACAAACAAACTAGGATACATACAAAGATATTTATAACAAATACATGTATAAGCACAATTTCAAAACTCACAGACAGAAAGAGCATTTTGGAAGTTGCAAGATAAAAGTGATATGTCATATAAAAACATGGTCTTATGATATAACCAGTGAATTGTCAACAAAAATTTTGCAGGCCAGAAAGAAACTGTGAGATGTAGTCAAATTACTGGAAAAAAAAATAGTTTTCAAGGAATACCATCAGCAAATCTGTTCTGAAAAATGAAAAAACGATGTTCCAAAATAGCCAAATTCTGAAAAGGTATATCGGCACTGCATAAACTTACAAAACTGCATAAACATATAACAGATGCTGAAAGCAGTTCCTTAAATGGAAAATAAAAGTATTCAAGAAAATACCACATAATCTAATAAAAATAAATTATTTTTTGAGAAACATATGCACATACATAAAAAAAGGATTTTGTAGCATTATCATAACAGTGCAGAAAACATTTTAAATTATTCTGTAAAATCTGAAAGACAAAAGCATAGCAATTATTATAAACATCTGTTAATGAATACACCACATAAAAAGATATGATTAGTAACATCATTTACAAATTTCAGGGCAGATGTAATAAGGAAGAATTTTTTATTCAGTTGAAGTTAATTTTTTACCAAACCAAATATATATATATATATATATATACACACACATATATATGTATATATATGTGTATATATATATATATTTGTCTTTTTTGAGACGGAGTCTTGCTCTGTCACCCAGGCTGGAGTGCTGTGGCACTATTTCAGCTTACTGCAAACTCTGCCTTCCGGGGTTCACACCATTCTCCTGCCTCAGACTCCTGAGTAGCTGGGACGAGTGCAGTGGCATGATTCTGGCTGGCTGCAAGCTCCACCTTCCGGGTTCATGCCATTCTCCCGCCTCAGCCTCCTGAGTAGCTGGGACTACAGGCGCCCACCACCACGCCTGGCTAATTTTTTGTTTTTCTATTTTTAGTAAAGACGGGGTTTCTCCGTGTTAGCCAGGATGGTCTTGATCTCCTGACCTTGTGATCCGCCTGCCTCGGCCTCCTAAAGTGCTGGGATTATAGGTGTGAGCCACCGCTCCCAGCCAAGAGACATACTCATACTTTCAATAAATAGATTTATTAAACATTTTAAAAACCAAGATCCTACTTGCCTTTCTACAAGAGTCGGTTGAGATCTAATGATAAAAAGAGACTGAAAGTGGCAAAATGGAAGTAGAGGTTTCATGCAAATATTAATCAAATGAGAGCAGAAGAGGCCAAAATAATAATATGCAAGCTACATCTTAAGTCAAAAACTGTCATATTTTATAAAATGGACTTGAAGTCAAAACTCTAAAGAGACAAAATAAGACCTTAAAAAAATTATAGATTTATTTACTGGGAACCTATGACACATTTGTATATAAATGTGTGTTTCTGTGTGTGTGTGTGGGTGTGTGTGTACATATATCTCACATTAGGGCTCCAAACATATGAAGCAAATATTGACAGAATAAAAGAAACACACAGAGAGCAATATAATTATAGTATATTTTAATATTGTGCTTTCTGTAATAAAAATAAAGACAGAATATTAGTAAGAAAACAGACAACTTGAAGGCAGTATAAAACAATTATTCCTAACAAAGGTATAGAGGGCACCCCTCAACAACCTTAGGATACACATTTTTATCAATAGCTCATAGAACACTTTCCTTGATAGACAACTTCCTAGGCCAAAAAAAAATTTACCACATTTTTAAACTAAAATTTTATAAATTACTTTATATGACCAAAATGGAATGAGACTATAAATAATAAGAGGAAAAAAATGAAAAAATTCACAAATATATATAAAAATTAAACAACACACTCTTGAGCGTGCTCTTGTGGAAAGGCTGAAATAGTTAATATTGTAAATATGTCCATCCTGCTCAATGTAATCTACAGATTTAATGCAATGTTTTTCAAATTTCTCATTGTATTTTTGAACAGCAACCCCTCGAGTATATAGAATCTCAACAGACAATAAAGTACTTCACAATCTTCAAAAAAAAAGGGAACAATGTCGGAGGCTTTATAGTTTCTGATTTAAACACACATCACAAAGCTACAGAATTAAAAAAATTGCTGGGCACGGTGGCTCATACCCGTAATCCCAGCATTTTGGGAGGCTGAGGCAGGTCGCTTGAGCCCTGGAGTTCTAGACCAGCGTGGGCCACATGATGAAACCCTGTCTCTACTAAAATCACAAGCTGGGTGTGGTGGCAGGTACCTGTAATTCTAGCTACTCAGGAAACCATCCAAAACTCTTCCCAACCAAGGTCTGGAAGAGGTCCTGCCTTTTCAGAGGCCTGGAGAAAGACACTCATTTATAGCCAGACAGACAAGACTGCAGACCTTGGTCGTTACTGTCTTCTCGGAAGCACTTCCATGACTCAGTTCCAGCTCTTTGAGCCACAGTTCATGGTCAGTTCTACCTACATGGAAATCCACACAGAGACTTGGGGAAATCCTTTCTGGTACCCAGTGAAAGCCATTTTCATCTACATTTTGATATAAAGTCCACCATAGATATATAACCAACTGCAGAAATCTGCCCTAGTATCTACCTTACAGAACAAAGTCCTAAAGGATATTCACTCTGCCAAAAATATAATGGGAATTACAACTACCCAAACCCCTTGTAACAAGTCAAATAAAGTTGAACCCTAGTGAAGACCCAGCAGCCTTGTAACCAAGCTACAACCCCTCTCCACTACAAGCCCAGAGGGCATTCTATCACCCTGGGCACACAACAAAATAATATCTTTACATCTTGAAGCCAGTTTATAAAAACTTGAAGAGGTGTTTGCTTCTTAAAATTCACAGAGAACAATTCAAAACTATATTGTGCCCACTCTCAATACTTAAACATAGCACTGAAGGTATGTGGCAGAAAAATTAGTCAAAATAAAGTTTTAAAGTCACTGAAATTGAAGACAAGTAAGAAGTTGCTGTTGGCCGGGCGCGGTGGCTCAAGCCTGTAATCCCAGCACTTTGGGAGGCCGAGACGGGCGGATCGCGAGGTCAGGAGATGGAGACCATCCTGGCTAACACGGTGAAACCCCGTCTCTACTAAAAATACAAAAAAAACTAGCCGGGCGAGATGGCGGGCGCCTGTAGTCCCAGCTACTCGGGAGGCTGAGGCAGGAGAATGGCGTGAACCCGGGAGGCGGAGCTTGCAGTGAGCTGAGATCCGCCACTGCACTCCAGTCCGGGCAACAGAGGGAGACTCCGCCTCAAAAAAAAAAAAAAAAAAAAAAAAGAAAGAAGTTGCTGTTTATAGAGCATTTGACTTTATATATAAAAAACCACAAACAGTACATTAAAACCTGATTAAACTAATAATTACACTCAATAAATTAGCAAATAGAAAATTAACATACAATTATACATTATGGTTTCATACACTTAAACTATCCGATAAAATATAGAAAGAAAGCAATCTTATTTACACTAGCACTAAAATAAATTTCTAAGAACAAATTTAATCAAGCAACTAAAAAAATACTTTAAATGAAAGATACATCAATTAAAAAAATTAGAGAAGACGCAAGTAAATTTAAAAATATTTTGTCTATTAATTGAAAGAATAAATATTGCTAAAGTGCCTTATTTTTTATTTTTATTTCTTTGACAGAGTCTTGCTCTCTTGCCCAGGATCAAGTGCAGTGGCACAGTCTCGGCTCACTGCCACCTCCATTTCCCAGATTCAAGCAATTCTCCTCTCTCATCCTCCTAAGTAGCTGGGATTAGAAACGCCTCCCATGACGTCTGGCTAATTTTTTGTAGTTTTAGTAGAGACAGGGTTTCACTATGTTGGCCAGGCTGGGCTCGAACTCCTGACCTCATGATCTGCCCACCTTGGCCTCCCAAAGTGTTGGGATTACAGGTGTGAGCCACCGTGCCCAGGCTAAAGTGCTTTGTTATCTAAGGTGTCTCTAGATTCAATAAACTCCCATCAGAATTCCAGTTACTTAAGGTAATAGAAAATATGGTTTTAAAATTTACATAAAACTACAATAAACTTTGAATAGCCAAAGCAATCTTGAAAGAAAAAAAAGGGCCAGGCATGGTGGCTCAAGCCTGTAATCCCACCACTTTGGGAGGCCAAGACGGGTGGATCACGAGGTCAGGTGATCGAGACCATCCTGGCTAACACGGTGAAACCCCGTCTCTACTAAAAAATACAAAAAACTAGCCAGGCGAGGTGGCAGGTGCCTGTAGTCCCAGCTACTCGGGAGGCCGAGGCAGGAGAATGGCGTGAACCTGGGAGGCGGAGCTTGCAGTGAGCTGAGATCCGGCCACTGCACTCCAGCCTGGGCGACAGAGCGAGACTCCATCTCAAAAAAAAAAAAAAAAAAAAGAAAGAAAGAAAACAAAAAAGCAGGATATCATACTGTATAATTTCAAACTATATTTCAAAACCATAGTAATAAAACAGCATGGAATGTGCAGAAAATTAGCAATAAATAAATAACAAATGAAACAGAAACTACTACTCCCACATATTCCAGCCATAATGCAAAAAGAGAAGTTAAAAAATAGTTTAATTAGCTGGGTGTGGTGGTGCATGCCTGTAATCCCAGCTACTCAGGAGGCTGAGGCAGGAGAATCACATGAATCTGGGAGGCACAGGTTGCTGTGAGCCAAGATTGCACCACTGCACTCTAGCCCTGGCGATAGTGTGAGATTCCATCTCAAAAAAAATAAATAAAATAAAAATAGTTTGACATAAAGTTTCTCAAAATTATGCAAATATCTGTGTGCTTCCAGAAACAATGGAAAGGCAGTCAGATTGTACAGTCTATTATATGCCACGTAAAGGACTTTGGTTCTCACTGTAAACTTAAAGTAATATTACCAAAGGGAAAGAAGAATTTTTAGAGATTTAATGAAGATAAAACAAAAGATGCTTCTATGTGAGAGGAAAAAAAATTTAAAAAAAGCAAAATAAATAAAAAGAAACAGACACAATTTCCTTTGTAAAACAGCTTCCCAAATTACTTTAAAAACTGGCTTTTTTTTTTTTTTTAACTATAGATCTCTTATCAGTCTTGTCTATTGTATTTACTCTCACCTACCTGGGGGTTTGGCTACCATATCATGCGTCCTCACATTCCAAGGCTCTTTTTCTTGCTCCAGACAGGTGATCAGGTCTGGCTTTGAGACAGCAATACCTGTTTTATGAAAAATAACATGAATTTTGCTCATATTCTCCAATTACCAACTTAGTAATACTCTCAGTAAAGAGAATGTAATGGAATATTCTAGTAAATTAACCCCAAAATAATAATTTATAACAAATTTCTGAATATATTGGGAACAGTGGCTCATGCTTTTAATCCCAGCACTTTGGGAGGCTGAGGCAGGAGGATCACAGCGAGGTCAGGGGTTCGAGACCAGCCTGTCCAACATAGTGAAACTCTGTCTCTACTAAAAATACAAAAAAATTAGCCAGGTGCGGTGGCACATGCCTGTAGTCTCAGCTACTGAAGAGGCCGAGGCAGGAGAATCACTTGAACTCAGGAGGCGGAGGTTGTAGTCAGCTGAGACTGTGCCATTGCACTCCAGCCTGGGTGACACAGTGAGACTCTGTCTCCAAAAAAATAAAGAAAATTAAAAAAACAAAGAAAAATTTCTAAATATTTAAAAATATTTTAATTTTATAGGTTCTTAATTTAACTACCTTGTACTAATTCAAAAATTGGTGGTGGTAATGAAATTTTAAGATGTGGGCAATAATAAGTTGCAACTAAATTTCTAAAACTAACCCTAATCTAGAGTGAAGGAAACAAAACAGCTCAGAAAAGTGGAAAATAAACGTCAAAATAAAACATTTTGAAATTCTTTTCTACATGGACAAATCCTGAAGACAAACAAACAAACAAACAAAAAACCCATGATCTGAAAGTATAACATTTTTACAAAAATAAATAAAACCTATAGGGTATATCAGGAATTATGTATGAAGGTTATCCTCACCCAGGAAGACCAGGTTTCTGTAGTTATCTAACATCACATGTCTATATAAATTCCGCTGTTCAATGTCCAGACATTGGAACTCCTCCAGAGAAAATTCTATGGCCACATCTCTAAATGTCAATGCTTCCTGAAAAACACAAACACACATATTTACCAAGTGGCCATGGGCAGAATTTTAAATTTGACTCAAGGTGAAATAAGAGTAAAGATAACTGGGTCTTACTTATAGGGGTGACTGAAATTATCTAATAACTTTCAACACAGAAATATTCTCTCATGTATACTCTAACTCCGAGAAAAGAGAGTGGCATAAGATCCAAAATATCAGTGTGCATATACTTTTTCCAGATGATGAAGTAGGACATGAACAGTAACATGTACATTTTTGAGTGCTGTATTTACATAATACAGAAAGAGTTGTGCAAACTTTTCAGATGGAAAAGTCATACTGAGTTAGAAGGTACTGCACAAATTTTAATGTGTATAATAAACTAAAGATCTTGTTAATGCAGTCTGTGACAGAAGGTCTGGAATAAAGCCTGAGTTTCTGGATCTTGGTGCGGTGGCTCATGCCTGTAATCCTAGCACTTTGGGAGGCTGAGGCAGGTGGATCACCTGAGGTCGGGAGTTCAGGACCAGCCTGACCAACATGGAGAAACCCCGTCTCTACTAAAAACACAAAATTAGCCAGGCATGGTGGAGCATGCCTGTAATTCCAGGTACTCAGGAAGGCTGAGGCAGGCAAATCACTTGAATGTGGGAAGCAGAGGTTGTGGTGAGCCAAGATTGTGCCCTTGTACTACAGCCTGGGCAACAAGTGTGAAACTCTGTCTGAAAAACAAACAAACAAAAAACAAGATCACCAGGGATGCCAATATTTATGGCCTAAGAAGGCTATTTTTTCAAACATGGAGTAATTGGAAGAGTCTATGGTCTTTTTCTCCAGTTTTTCTGGCCTGCAACAAACATTAGAGCTTTCATTTTCTAAGGCAGATAAAGGCAAAGGAAACATGAGAAAGAAGGGCAGCTGCCAGATTAAATGCGATGGTACATCACATCAGCTGCATAAAGAAACTTACTAATGAAGAGAGAAATAATTAATTCCATATTGAAGAAATCTGTCAGAGAGCTTCATTAATCAAGTGAGTTATTAATATCAACTGGACTAAGACAATTTTTATGATGTGCTGATGCACACAGGACACAGCATCACTGTGGTAATACTGGCCCTCCAAAAGTAAATTACAGCCTGAATTTAACTATAAAGAAACATCAGTTTATGCAAAGTTCAAAATACAGATATCTCCCATGTTCTATAATTGTTAATAGTTAATAGTTATTTTAAATAGTCTTTCTTTAGCACCCTGGAGAACAAGTATCTCCTAATAATTTTTTTCAGAACTTACTGGGTAATAAATGCCATCCTGTTTAAATAAGCATTTTCTTCATCCTTTTCTACACAGAACTGATGGAGAACAGAGACAGAAGCTCAACATTAAATGGTCTTTATTTTTATGAAGAACCCAGCCTTTCCCCAATAGGAATCTTGAGCATCCACACCGTCCCATGTTCAACAGCCACAAAGGGAACATTTTTAATGATGCAGATTATAAATTCATGGTGAGAATACTGCATGGCATATAAGAAGCCATGATGTACAGAATGTAGAGAAGGCTCTGGTACATAGGAAAGAAATATTTTTCAGAGATCCTTGACAATTATAAGAATTTAAAATGTAGCTACAACAAACTCATTTAAGAGGAAAAGCACAAGTAGAGAATTAAAGTTTTTTAAGTACTAAAGGCATGGCATTCTAGCAGGCAGAATGGACAGAACTCTTACTCCGAGGCATGTTTAGCTGAAAAAAAATCCATTCTTTATCTTCTCCTCTTTCTCTGGAATTTCTTCTCAGATGAGATTTCTGAAAAAAATTACATCTGCATCTGGAGAATATGCCTTGAAAGATGTAAGCACCACATCTTTACCTGCTACCACCACACTCGTAGGCAGGACCAATACAGAAAAATTCTACCCATTTCTGTCCTTTATAACAGAAGATAATCAGGAACAACAAGCTGCTCCACAGATGTAAAAATACAAGTTTCTCCTTTCCTGTCCTCAGGTGTCCTCCCCTGACAAAGACAACAGCAATTTCTGCTACAGTAATAAAAATGTGGGCCACACTGCCCGGTTCCTAAGAAACCCAAACAGAACAGGTTCTGGGACCACCTGTTAATGCAAAGGTGAGAATTAATTATCATAAATGTATCTTGAACCCTCATATTTGATTCTGGCCTCAACTTTGAGTCACATGATTCTAATTAGAAGCCTGGGATTATAACCATTTAAGCATTGCCTCCCCAGCTTTAACAAGATTACAAATCACTTGGTAACTTTGACCCTATTCTATGAAATGTGATTCTGCAGGTTTTGAAAGGGTACATGAATGGGTGTTATAAACAAGTTTTCTATCAATGCTGATGTTTCTCCACCTGGGGTCATTATTAGCATTAGTTAGAGCAAGCAGGCACAGCTCCAAGTTCCTTACACTTAGCAGTCTTGTGACAACACAAATACTTTTGGTATAAATAAGGACAACCAATCTCCACCTTAAAGTATTATAATCTTTGCCAGCTTTAAGTTTACAGAAGAAACAAAGCAACAATGTTTTTTGTTTGTTTTTTTGTTTTTGAATTTAGAAAGCAACAATGTTTAAATCTGCATTTAGAAAACAACATGTACACATGTAGTAATGCAATGTTTATTATTCAAGTACTACATGCTCAATAAGATGCTGCAGGGCACTGTGATAGCACATTACAGGATTTAATCTTAATAACACACTGTGTATTGATACCAAGTGTTCAATAATTCCCAGTATTTAGAAAAATGACCCAGATTTTTTTTCTGTTTCACTGTCATTGACCTTTTTAAAAAATGTGTAGAATAAAAGCTAAACATAAACAGATGAGAGGAATAGAGAAATGAAGAGTATAATATAACTTACAGGAATTTTTATTGTGTTTATATTTACTTCTTGTGGCTTGGGGAGCAACTACTAGCTCTGCAGGAATGGAAAACAAGTTGCTAAATAAAATGTCTCTGCAAGCACTGGTTTTTTATTTGTTTATTTTTTATTTTTTATTTTTTATTTTTTGAGACAGAGTCTCGCTCTGTTGCCCAGGATGGACTGCAGTGGCGCGATCTGGGCTCACTGCAAGCTCCACCTCCCGGGTTCACGCCATTCTCCTGCCTCAGCCTCCCGAGTAGCTGGGACTACAGGCGTCCGCCACCTCGCCCGGCTAGTTTTTTTGTTTTTAGTAGAGATGGGGTTTCACCGTGTTAGCCAGGATGGTCTCGATCTGCTGACCTCGTGATCCGCCCGTCTCGGCCTCCCAAAGTGCTGGGATTACAGGCTTGAGCCACCGCGCCCGGCCCAGCACTGGTTTTAATAATTTTAGAAAGACCCTAAAATTCATGCTTTATATTTCTCATGTATCTGCTTTTCTGTTTCAGAAAATTGTGAGCACCAGCTCTAAAAGTGGAACAGGATTCATCACCCAAAACTGATTTTTTCTAATCAGTTCTGTGAGGTGAGACTCCAGGGTAGGGCCAGACCTAAATAGGGCCTTCAAAAGGGGTGAATCTGAACAGGACTGGGACAGGGAGTGGACCCTAGTGAGAATTTGGTTCTCTATGCCAATGGGGGTATTTCCAGTTTTGTTTCTCCTAAGCTTACCTAAGAGAAATTTGTATGTCAGAGTTTGAGTAATTTAAACCTTTTATAGCCACTTCCCTGTCAATTTTACATCATATACTAATAGCCATTTAAACAAATCATTTAAGATTTCCTAAGATAATTTTATTAAAATATGAATATGTATTTTTAGCAAGGTAAAAGAAATACAAATAATAATAACAACCCTTCTGTTCATAAATAGTCTTTCAGGTAAAAACACCAAAAGTCACAACAATATAAAGAACGTGGCCAAAATAAAGCCTAAGTTTTTTTTGCACACATTTATTTACCTACCATATGATGCATAATTCAACCTTTTATTCAGTTGCTAGTTTTATTAGTCTGTTCTCACGCTGCTGATAAAGACATACTGGAGACTGGGAAGAGAAAGAGATTTATGAACTTACAGTTTATGTGGCTGGGGAGGCCTCACAATCATGGCAAAAGACAAGGAAAAGCAAGTCACATTTTACATGGATAGCGGGAGGCAAAGAGAGAGCTTGTGCAGGAAAACTCCCATTTTTACAACCATCATATATTCTGAAATCCATTCACAATCAGAAGAACAATGCAGGGAAGACCCACTCCCATAATTGAAACATCTCCCACTGTGTTTTTACCATGGCTTGTGAGAATTACAATTCAAGATGAGATTTGGGTGGGGACACAGCCAAACCATATCATTCCACCCCGGACCCTCCCAAATCTAATGTCTTTACATTGCAAAACCAATCATACCTTCCCAACAGTCCCCCAAAGTTTTAACTCATTTCAGCATCAACTCAGTCCACAGTTCAACATCTTTTTTTTTTTTTTGAGATGGAGTCTCACTCTGTCACCCAGGCTGGAGTGCAGTGGTCGGATCTCAGCTCACTGCAAGCTCCGCCCCCCGGGTTTACGCCATTCTCCGGCCTCAGCCTCCCGAGTAGCTGGGACTACAGGCGCCCGCCACCTTGCCCGGCTCGTTTTTTGTTTTTTTTTTTTTTTTTTTTTAGTAGAAATGGGGTTTCACCGTGTTAGCCAGGATGGTCTCGATCTCCTGACCTCGTGATCCGCCCGTCTTGGCCTCCCAAAGTGCTGGGATTACAGGCTTGAGCCACCGCACCCGGCCAACACAGTTCAACATCTTATCTGAAACAAGGTAAGTCCCTTCTGCCTATGAGCTGGTAAAATTAAAAGCAAGTTAGTCATTTCCCTGATAAAATGGGGGTACAAGCATTGGGTAAATACAGTCATTCCATAGGGGAGAAATTGGCCAAAACAAAAAAAGTGGCTACTGGCCCCATGCAAGTCCAAAATCAAGCAAGGCAGTCAAATCTTAAAGCTCCTTTGACTCCATGTCTCGCATTCGGTCATGATGATGCAAAAGCTAGGTTCCCATCATCTTGAGCAGCTTCACCCCTGTGGTTCTGCAGGGTACAGACTCTCTCCTGGCTGCCTTCATGGGCTGGTGTTGAGTGTCTGTGGCTTCTCTGGGCACATGAAGCAAGCTGTCAGTGGATCTACCATTCTGAAATCTGGAGGACAATGGCCCTCTTCTCACAGCTCCACTAGGCAGTGCCCCAGTAAGGACTCTGTGTGGGGGCTCCAACACCACATTTTTTTCTGTACAACCCTAGCAGATAGTTCTCATGAGGACTTCACCCCTGCAGCAACCTTCTGCTTGGACATCCAGGGGTTTCTGTATATCTCTGAAATCTAGGTGGAGGGTGCCAAACCTAAATTCTTGACTTCCACGAACCCACAGGCTCAATACCATATGGAAGATGCCAAGGCTTGGGGCTTCCATCCTCTAAAGCATTTATGCTTCCTGGGAACAAATAAAAAACAGCTGACAAATGGATCTACTCTTTTTCTGAGAAAAATGGAGCAGCGCCACATACAGGCAATGCCAGTCTGTGTGGTGTAATGCCATACTGTGTTCCCCAAGATAGTGGTCCATTATTGTGCACTCACCATACTCGGAAGTCCAAATTTTATTCTTCTTTAAAGTAGCCTCGGCCGGGCGCGGTGGCTCAAGCCTGTAATCCCAGCACTTTGGGAGGCCGAGACGGGCGGATCACGAGGTCAGGAGATCGAGACCATCCTGGCTAACATGGTGAAACCCCGTCTCTACTAAAAATACAAAAAACTAGCCGGGCGAGGTGGCGGGCGCCTGTAGTCCCAGCTACTGGGGAGGCTGAGGCAGGAGAATGGCGTGAACCCAGGAGGCGGAGCTTGCAGTGAGCCGAGATTGCGCCACTGCACTCCAGTCTGGGCGACAGAGCGAGACTCTGCCTCAAAAAAAAAAAAAAAAAAAAAAAAAAAAAAAAAAAGTAGCCTCTATAACTGCATTTAGTTTATAAATAGTATTCCAATCTTATTTACCTTTAAATAATTTCTGAAGTTTAACCTTTTCAGAATGCATTATTCAAACAAGATAAAGATTGCCTTTATTGAATTTTTTAAAATTTTGTTTTAAAAAAGCATTATACACCACCTTAGTTCATTCATGTATAACAGTAAAGCATCTTAATCAGACTTATTTTTAACTACTGAATATTTCTTAGAAGTTTTGGGATAGATTTTATGTAATCTTTGTGAATTCTGAAGGAAAGCAAATGCATTAGTATGTCTGCCTTAAACTTGTAGACTAATTATTGTCAAATAAACAGCAATAACAGTGAGAGTTTTTAACTCTGTGGTCATTGTATCACTCTTTAACATTTGGAGTAGCTATAATAAATCTACTCCTGTATTATGCTTTAAAAAACCCAACTAACAAAAAAACTATCATCTTGTATTTGGGTGTGTTGTATTTATTTTTATCCTGTATCACCAAGCATTTCCAAGAATAATAATTAGTTCTACCCTCTTGTCCTCTAAATTTCATTTGGTATCTCTTAAAAGAGGCATTATTCTTAACAACTTTAACAAAACCTATCCTGCAGAACACAGACTGGCATCCCTGGCTCAACAGAGACCTGTCTTGCTTAGAAATTTCTTCTGCCAGATAACCTAAATCATCTCTCTCAAGTTTGAAGTTTCACAAATCTCTAGGGAAGGGGCAAAATAACACCAGTCTCTTTGCTAAAACATAGGAAAAGTCACCTTTGCTCCAATTCTCAGTGAGTTCCTCATGTCCATCTGAAACCATTTCAGCCTGGATTTTATTTTCCATATCATTATCAGCATTTTGGTCAAAGCCATTCAACAAGTCTCTAGGGAGTTCCACACTTTCACACATTTTCCTGTCCTCTGAGACCTCTGAACTGCTCCAATCTCTGCCCGTTACCCAGTTCCAAAGTCACATGCACATTTTCAGGTATCTTTTCATCAATGTCCCACTCTACTGGTAAAAATTTTTTGCACCAGTCTGTTCTCACACTGTTGATATAAACACACCAGAGACTGGGAGGAAAAGAGATTTAATGGACTTAAACAATACCACATGGCTGGGGAGGCCTCACAATCATGGCAGAAGGCAAGGAGAAGCAAGTCATATCTTACATGGATGGTGGCAAGCAAAATCAGAGCTTGTACAGGGAAACTCCCATTTTCAAAATCATCAGATCTTGTGAAACTCATTCACTGTCATGAGAACAGTGCAGGAAAGACCTGCTGTCATAATTTAATCACCTCCCTCTGGGTTCCTACCACAACATGTAGAAACTGTGGGAGTTACAATTTAAGATGAGGTTTGGGTGGTGACACAGCCAAGCCATATCACTAGCCTAGACTAAAAGTTTCTGTATGGTAAGAACCCCATAACTGCTCTACCTATTTTTCTAATGATAATATGAAATGAAAGCAATCAGTTTCTCTGTTTTGGTTTCCAGACCTCTTTTTCACCCAAGTACAAGAAAACTGGGGAAACTGTCATTTGAGTACCAGCAAAAATTATCTCTTGTATGAGGGAGGAACAAATATAGAATGACTTATTTCTTTTACACTGAGAAACAAGTAGAATGAACCACTCTTGTCAGCCTGATAAAATTCTGCTTTGGATATTCTCAAATGTTTCAAAGATGGCTAGGTAATCGTGAGAGGGTTCCCAGTTACCCCAGGTTGACTGCCCAATGATAAGCCAGGCAGAAGAGACAGGTTGATTCTAAATAAAAAATGGAACTGCTTTGGTGGAGCTCCAGAACCTGGATCACCTGTCCAGATTCTAGCTCTTGAGTAACAGGAAGGACAAGAATACTCTACTCAAGTCTTGCATTTTACCGGTAGGTATAGTTGTGGTTATGGCTCTGGATACTTTCTGGCCTTGATCTTTCACTCCTAAGATGCTTGTTTACATTTACAGATTTGGCCATCAGATTCTATTTACTCTCGGAACCTCTCACAGGATGTAGAACATGTAGCAGGTCACTGAAGTAGTTATGAAGAGCTCAAAAAGCCACACTCTCAAAGGGAAGCTTCAAGATGTCTGTGTTGACATTTCACAATGCAGAAAATGCCTCCAATTAGTTTTCTGTACATATTCAATCCAAAGTCTTGGCCTGTCTTGTAACTACCAGGCAGAGGACAGAACTTATGTGCAGATTCTGGGTTGGATTAACCTCACTCTGCATTTTTGGGTGTTACAGCAAGTAAAGTTCAATTGAAAGAGAGGTCCCCTCACAGAAGCTACTCTTCTAAATAATATTTTACAGAAATGGAAAAACAGATGACACAACATGAATATAAGTAGACAGTTTATTTGGACCAAGCTTGAGGATTTTAACCTGGGACCAAAGATTCTAGTTGTCTGAAATCTACACTTTGATTAGCAACAGGTACAAGTAAATTTTTATGGCTGGGGTGATGGCTCATACCTGTAATCCCAGCACTTTAGGAGGCTGAGGCAGGTGGATCACTTGAGGTCACAAGTTCAAAACCAGCCTGGTCAATGTGGTGAAATTATGCTAATTCTAGACAGTGTTTGGGAAATAATAAAATAAAAATTTTCTCCAGTCCCAGAGAAACTCCACAATGATAGAACAGAAAGTAAACTGTTTTATTTCAAAATTAAACCAGAATGTGACACGCATCACAGAGAATCTGCTTAAAAGATTGGACAGACAGAGAGAGAATCACCATAACTAGTCCAAAAGTAGAAGAATTGACACACGATGTCATGTATGGTTCATCCTAAATTCACTGCTAATTAGGGAGGCCATCCATGTATGTTAATTGGTTATGCAATGACAAAATAAACTTTTTACATTTTCATGACAGGAGGCAATTTTGCAACTTGAAGACAGGTCCCTGCTGATAAGATAGGCTCTCACTCTCCTACAGAAATTGTTGAATAGGGTGCTATGGTTTTGGCTATTTTCATATTAAAGCAATGGCTCTTTACTCCCCGAGGACTGGGATCGAGCACCCCGCTTGCGTTCTCCTGATGGTCAGTGCCCTCTCTTTATGCCTAGCAACTTCTACTGAAACACAGCCTACAACACACAGCTCAAAGCTGCTAGCTCACATCTTGCAATGAACGCCAATGCCACAGCAGCATTCTAGTGTCACATCAGAGAGTGAAGCTTGGGTTGCAGGGAAAACAGCCTGCAGGGCTCCTTCACAATTTACTCTCAGAAAAACTGCACCTTCACAATAATGGGAATGGGAGCAGTATTTCAGCTTCAGTTTCTATTTATAATGGTGACATTAAAAAAAAATACTGCTAGATTTCCAGCATGAATCCAGATAGAGATAGCTCCAAGAATTCTCCCTGTGACAACCCATCTCATTCACAGAGACCATGGGATACTAACAGGGCTTCTGAAACAGACACTCAAAGCACTGGAGAGAAAAACAGCTCTCAATCTAGCAAGATTACATTGAAAGAAAAAATAAGTTACAAGCATCTTCAAGAAAAACTCAGATCAGATGTAAGACTAATAAACTTGGTCAGAAGATAGTCCCCCAAAAGGAATTTTTTTTGAAACTCTCAAAATGCACAGCTACTCTCAGCATGTCAGCATGAGAATCATAAGCCTTATGAAAAAAAAAGGCATGCTCTCAGCAGAATTTTACAAGGGTTCTTTTTCATGTCTTCTGCCCTCCCATCTCCTAACCAGTGAATTGGGATCTATACTGGAATACATCTGACAATTTTCACCAGCAATTTTTATGAAAAACTGGAATCTGACTTTGTAATACAGTGGAATATATTTGAGCTTACAACATAGCTAACTGAAGAGTTATTATGGTTTTGGGTCATCACATCACCCATCATGTTTATTTGTCCTGTAATAGCAGCATTTGAATTTAGTGAAATGAAAGACACAAACCATGTTTACCTATAATTATCCCTAGTGGATAAATTAATAAGAAAGTCAAACTAATATCTGCTGTAACAATTTTGTAGTGAATTTTCTTTGGATATTAGCTATAAATATCTAAGTATAAATAATTTTAGCTGGGCACAGTGGCTCAAGCCTGTAATCCCAGCACTTTGGGAGGCTGAGACGGGCGGATCACGAAGTCAGGAGATCGAGACCACCCTGGCTAACACGGTGAAACCCCGTCTCTACTAAAAATGCAAAAAATTAGCTGGGTGTGGTGGCAGGCACCTGTAGTCCCAGCTACTTGGGAGGCTGAGGCAGGAGAATGGCGTAAACCCGGGAGGCGCAGCTTGCAGTGAGCCTGGGTGACTGAGTGAGACTCCGTCTCAAAAAAAAAAAAAAAAAAAAACTAGCCAGGTGAGGTGGTGGGCGCTTGTAGTCCCAGCTACTCAGGAGGCTGAGGCAGGAGAATGGCCTCAACCCGGGAGGTGGAGCTTGCAGTAAGCTGAGATCTGGCCACTGCACTCCAGCCTGGGCGACAGAGCGAGACTCCATCTCAAAAATAATAATAATAATAATAATAATACTTTTAAAGTACTTGTCATAATGTATGTAGAACTTTAAAAATATCTATAACCATAATTCAGTTAAAACACTTTATATTTCAAGAGTATAAATAACAATATTAAAATGACTAATTAAGGGATTTATTCAAATATTGTGGCCTTCTATTCATACTATTGTACAAAATGTTTTTAATTTATGTGAATGCAAGTTGTCTACAAACACTACACCTAACTATACTAATTGTACTGAAGTAACAGAAACCAAGGTACACCTACAGACTCCACTATTTAGTGAATAAACTGAACTGTTCTTGCCTTTGCAGTGTAAGTATTTCAGTCTGCAAATATGAGATAATTACCTTGGATAATCAGTTTTGCGTCAAAAAAATTTACTCAGTATCCTTTTTATTCTTTATCATTCTGTGTTGCAAAATTTAATCTTATCTTTGTGCTCAACTTTTGTATGCTCTTAAAGTAAGCTTTAAACAGCCAGGTGTGGTGGCTCATGCTTGTAATCTCAGCACTTTGGGAGGCCAAGGCGGGTGGATTACCTGAGGTCAGGAGTTCGGGACTAGCCTGGCCAGCATGGAAAAACCCCATCTCTACTAAAAATACAAAATATTAGTCGAGAGTGGTGGCAGGAGCCTCTAATCCCAGCTACTTGAATGGCTGAGGCAGGAAAATCACTTGAACTGAGAGGTTGCAGGGAGCTCAGATTGTGCCATTTTATTTCAGCCTGGGTGACAAAAGTGAAACTCTGTCTAAAAAAAAAAGCTTTAAACAAATTTGTGTCTATTTTAAAAGACTAAAAAACAAACAAACAAAAAACAAAAGAAACAAACAAAAAAACCTTTGCCAAAGCAAAAACAAACCAATGGTTCTGAGATCCTAGATGAAGACAATTCTGAGTCAGAAAGAATAACAAAATGTTCATATAGCTGTTACTATGATTTACATATATTTCTAAAAAGCAGAGAAAACTATCTACATGTAATCTAAATGTTTTAAAAAAAAGAGAGATGAATGAAATATCCTCCCTTACTTTCAGGTAAGAGAATAAAGCTTCTTATCTTTAATTTATAATTTATTCTAAAACAGCCAAGCCTCTGGACATGTTCTTGAACACTTGACATCTGAATTTCAGTAGACACTGGATGCAGACATCTAAGATGTAGCCTTGGGCATACTGTGTGCACTTGAAAGAATGTTTATGAAAAAAAGCAGACAGAAAAAATGTTATTAAAAATCCATGCATGCAAATGAATAAAACGAGTTCTGCTGGGCATGGCAGCTCATGCCTGTAATCCCAGCACTTTGAGAGGCTGAAGCAGGTGGATCATGAGGTCAGGAGTTCAAGACCAGCCTGACCAACATGATGAAACCTGGTCTCTACTAAAAATACAAAAATTAGCCGGGCATGGTGGCACGTTCCTGTCATCCCAGCAGCCCAGGGGGCTGAAGCAGCAGGAGAATCTCTTGAACTCAGGAGGCAGAGGTTGCAGTGAGCTGAAATCACGCCACTACACTTTAGCCTGGGTGACAGAGTGAGACTGTCACAAACACACACAAAAAAAGTTATTAGAGAACTATGAAGAGACGTAGATTCTGACTCCTATGACACCCCACATATACTATTAGACAGATCATCGAGGCAGAAAATTAACAGAAATATCAGAACTAAACCCTTGACCAAACAGTCCTAATAGACATCTACAACACTCTCCATCTGAAATCAACACAGTATACATTCTTCTCACCACCACGTGTCAAATACTCTAAAACTGACCACACAATCAGAAATAAAACAATTATCAGCAAATTTAATAATCCCCATATCATACCAAACATATTGTTAGGCCACAGCTTGATAAATATATAATTCAACACCAAGAAAACTGCTTGAAATTATACAATTACATGGAAGTTAAACAATCTGCATGTGAATGACTTTTGAATAAATAATGAAATTAAGGTAGAAATTAAGAAGTTTTTTGAAACAAATGGGAACAAAGATACAACATACTAGAATCTTTGCAACACAGCTAAGGCAGTGGTAAGAGGGAAATCTATAGCACTTTTTGATGCTCACATCAGAAAGTTAGAAAGATGTCAATATAATGACCTAACATCATAAATAAAAGAATGAAAGAAACAAGAGAAAACCAATTCCTAAGCTAGCAGAAGACAAGAAGATCTGAACTGAAGGAGATTTAGACATGAAAAGTCATACAAATAAGAAATCTATTGAGTTAAATCTTTTGAAAAAGTTAGTAAGATAAATCACTAATAAGATTAGTGAAAAAATAAGATCCAAATAAACACAATTAGAAATGACAAAAGGGACATTACCACTGACCCCACAAAAATATGAATAAGTATTGAAGTCTACTATAAACATCTCTATGCAAACTAGAAAATTAAAAAAAAAAAAAAAAGGATAAATTTCTGGAAAAATCCATCTTCCCATAACTGAACAAAAACAACAAAACACATCAGTGAGTAGACCAATAACAAGCTCTAAAATTGAAATAGTAGTAAACAGCCTACCAACCAAAAGAAAGCCCAGGACTGGCCAGGTATGCTGGCTCACGCCTGTAATCCCAGCACTTTGGGAAGCAGAGGTGGTAGGATCACCTGAGGTTAGGAGTTCGAGACCAGCCTGGCCAATGTTGTGAAATACTGTCTCTACTACAAATACAAAACTTAGCCAGGCATGGTGGCACTGGCCTGCAGTCCTGGCTACTCAGGAGGTTGAGGCAGGAGAACTGCTTGAACCTGGGAGGCAGAGGCTGCAGTGAGCTGAAATCCCACCACTGCACTTCAGCCTGGGCAACAGAGCGAGACTCCATCTGGGAAAAAAAGAAAGTCCAGGACCAGACAGATTCACAGCGGAATTCTAACAAATGTACAAAGAAAAACCAGTATTATATCTTAGAAAACTATTTTAAAAAATTGAGAAGGGACTCCTCCCCAACTCATTATATAAAAACAGCATCATTTTATTTATTTATTTATTTATTTATTTATTGAAATGGAGTCTCATTCTGTTGCCAGGCTGGAGTGCAGTGGCATGATCTCGGCTCACTGCAACCTCCACCTCCAAGGTTCAAGCAATTCACCCGCCTCAGCCTCCTGAGTAGCTGGGATTATAGGCATGTGCCATCACACCCAGCTACTTTTTGTATTTTTAGTAGAGACAGGGTTTCACCATGTTGGTCAAGATAGTCTGCATCTCTTGACCTCGTGATCCATGCACCTCAGCCTCCCAAAGTGCTGGGATTACATGCGTGAGTCACTGCTCCCAGGAACAGCATCATTCTAATACCAAAATCTGGCAGAGATAAAACAAAAAAAGAAAACTTCAGGCTAATATCTTTGATGAACAATGATATAAAAATCTTCAACAAAATACTAGCAAACCAAATCCAGCAGCACATTAAAAAGCTAATCCACTACGATCAAGTAGATTGTATACCTGGGATACAAGGTTTGTTCAACATACACAAATCATATGTGTGATTAATCAGATAAACAAACTACAGATAAAAACTACAAAATTATTTCAATAGATACAGAAAAAGAGTTCAATAAAAGTTAATATCCTTCATGTTTAAAACCCTTAACAAACGTGGCATTGAAAATAAATAGTTCAAAATAATGAGTTATCTATGACAAACCCACAGCCAACATACTGAATGGACACAAGCTGGAAGCATTCCTTCTTGAAAACTGGCACAAGACAAGAATGCCTTCTCTCACCCCTACTACTCAACATAAAATTGGAAGTCCTGGCCAGAGCATTTAGGCAAGGGAAAGAAATAAAATACATCCAAACAGGAAGAGAGGAAATCAAACAATCTCTGTTTGCAGGTGATTCTTTTTCTTTTTATAAAATTTAGCATTAAACTCAGAAATTAAGGTAACAGGATATAGAACAGAGATACTGACTGTCACAAATTTACCCTGCAAAAATAACAACTGATGTTTTCATACATCTTGTAACTCACCCATTATCTACAATATTTTCTTATAAAAATGTATGCCCTTTCTTTTTTTTTTGAGACAGAGTCTTGCTCTGTCGCCCAGGCTAGAGTGCAGTGGCGCGATCTGGGCTCACTGCAAGCACCGCCTCCCGGGTTCATGCCATTCTCCTGCCTCAGCCTCCTGAGTAGCTGGGACTACAGGCACCCACCACTAAGCCCGGCTAATTTTTTTGTAATCTTAGTAGAGAGGGGGTTTCACTGTGTTAGCCAGGATGCTCTCGATCTCTTGACCTCGTGATCTGCCCGCCTCAGCCTCCCAAAGTGCTGGGATTACAGATGTGAGCCACTGCTCCCAGCAAAATGTATGCACTTTCTACAGCCAAAATGGCATAGAGATTTTACCTATTCTTTTATTTGGTAGCATTCTAAAGCTAAGTCTTGAAATTCTATTTGAAACCACCCAGCCCACCCCTCCAACAAAAAAAAAAAAAAAAGAAAAAGAAAAACCCTACAGAAAAGAGAAACGTAAACAAGAATTTCAAACAAACAAATGGACTGGATGATGAATTATTTTCGAAACTCACCTCTTTTGTGCCCTCTCAGGAGACACTGCAGTATGTCCCCCTAAGTGCCCCAAGTGCATTTTACTTTGCAAGTTTTTTTGCTCCATCTCACTAGGGTCAGGTTGTTCTTGTTTTTTATTTTTTGTCTTTTAGGATACTATTTTTTTCAGGAATCTCAGAGAATCCAAGGGGCAGAAATCATTTCTGTTTTTCCCTCAATACCAGCATAAGATTGGCTGACCTACAATGTGTCTCTAAGAAAGGGAAGCTAGGTTGGGTGAAGAAAATCTTAATGTCTCAAGTGGTTAGCTTTTCTTTTTTTTTTTTGAGACGGAGTCTCCCTCTGTTGCCCAGGCTGGAGTGCAGTGGCGGGATCCCAGCTCACTGCAAGCTCCGCCTCCCGGGTTTACGCCATTCTCCTGCCTCAGCCTCCCGAGTAGCTGGGACTACAGGTGCCCGCCACCTCGCCCGGCTAGTTTTTTGTATTTTTTAGTAGAGACGGGGTTTCACCATGTTAGCCGGGATGGTCTCGATCTCACCTCGTGATCCGCCCGTCTCGGCCTCCCAAAGTGCTGGGATTACAGGCTTGAGCCACCGCGCCCGGCAGTGGTTAGCTTTTCAAAGCAAGAGTACACCAGGAGATTCCTCTTAGCCCCAGGGCATCCATCTGCTCTCCTGAGAGACTGCACTTCATACCTCTTGTTGTCCTGTGGGAGAAAATGACCCAGAAGCTAATAATCATCAAACACTCTAGCAGACATAGTCATGGTGTGTACCCTGGTTTGTTCACAGCCAGTACTGAAAACCAGGACCAGGAAAAACCTAAAGGGTGGCTGAGGATACATCATCCCATAAAGATTAAAAAACAAAAACAAAAAAAAACTTGACCCCTAAACATTTTCATAAGATCTCTGTGCAGGAAGACAAAAGAAAAAGGCACAGAGATTTTTTTACGATACAGTTTCAGGGAATTATTTTTTGGTTTATTTTCAACGGCAATATTTTCAAACAGAAAGCAAATCTTTTTAAATGTCCCACCCAATGGTTTGTCAAAAAAAATATATAGTATTAAAAACGTACACAAAGGGTAAATAGCTAACAATGTGAATTAGAGACGGAAAGTGGGCATTTGGGACAATCAGAAGAAAGTGGAAATCTAGTATTTTACTGCAAGCCAGAGTTAGGCTGGAGGAATGGGGGTTGAGTGGTAGACTTGGGTACCCTCATGTTTTTTTCATGTTGAGAAGCATGAAAAAAAAATGCAGAAGTTCAGTACCCTGTAGAGTGTGAAAATAGTTAAGTAACAGGCAATTTGAGGTATGTGGCTGCGATGCCTGGATTCCTACTTTAAAAAATATATATAAAACTCAAATGTATTTTTTTGTAAATTACTACATTGGGGGAAACAAAATTTAGGCGTAACAAACTATAAACTGCCTATTAAGCTCTGATTACATAATCAGAAAATGTGTACCCCATAAGGTGCAAATTTAGAAACTATGTAACTGTAACTAACCGATTTTTGAATTTGGGTTTCCGCATTATGCATCTTCTAAGTCTTTCCTTCAAGCCCGTCCCATGGATAACAACCACACCCCATAGCTGAGTGCTCTACAATTTTAGAATCATTCTTAATTAAATTCGTTAACATTTTGGCGGTGACTCCCATAAATTTTTAACAGAAGGAAAGAGGAATTGGCAACGCCTTGGATCAAAGCTCTTCCTTCATGAACCCGCTTCCCGAGTCAGGATTCTGCCCTGACGATCCTTCCTGGTCCCTGCACAATCTGAGAGAGACGCGGTGCTGCGGGTGCAGAGCTGCCCAGAGAGGGCTCCAGGCCAGGGCACACATTGCAGGAAAGAGACAGGACGCCCGGGCCTGGCCGTCACCGTAGCCGCCATCTTATGGCTGAAGGGGACTGAGGTCGAGCTGGGCAAGAACTCCGGGCGCCGATTGTGAAGCTGACTGCGGGGAGGCCTGAGTCCCAACACAGCCACTTCCCACCGGTTCCAACCAGCCCCGTTCCCAATCTCAGGATGTCGGATCCGCATTCTTACCATTTCTAGGCCTCCAGGGTCCCCTGACATCTTCGCTGTGGATCTCCCAATACCCGCAGTTCGCAGGGCCACAGAGGCTGGACCTCTAGCAGCAGACAACATAAAGCAGAGGGACTAGACCTGCAGCTTCCGCGGAAGCGAGAGCCGCGCCAAATCCCGGAAGCCGCCCTGTCTGCTCCAGCTGCGTGCCTGATTGGATGGTCCCCAGCCCAGCGCCCCTGATTGGATAACGTTCAAGGCCCCGCCCCCTCCAGCCCTGAGTGACAGAAGATGTGACCAGATGCTGGGCTGAATGAAGAGCGAGAGGGTAGGCTGCCCCCTTCCAGGCAGAGCTTCCTCCCTGAACTGAGCCAGGCCCACTCCATTTCTTCTGGGATGAATACTTCTGGGGATGCGCTTCTGCTTCTGGGGCTGTCAACAGAGGCACTTTGCCTCTCTCTCCCACTCACCCATGTTATGTTATCCTCCAGCTGGCTAACATGTGCTTTGTTCGTGGAGATGGCAGCATTCTGAAAGAAAAACAGAAGCATTCAAGATCATTTGAGCCTAGGCCCAAAACTGGCACACGGTCATGTTCACAGGTTTCTACTGTCCTGAGGAAACACGGACAGCCCGTATCTAGGGTTTGGAAAACAGACTCCATATCTCAATGGGAGCAGCTGTAAAAGCACCCGGCAAAGGATATAGGAGGGATGAAAAATTGCTACAATTTCTGCAATTAGTATGATTCTGCCTTTTTTGCATATGCGGTTTATACAACTCTTTCACATCAAGGAACTTGTCCAAAGACCCAAAAATACTAATTGGCTGGGCTGAACCTCAGGATAAATTCTGACTCCAAAGCTCACCCACCTCCACAGATCAAACTATATTACTAGAGTAACTGCCACAGACCCTTGAAATTCTGGAAAGTGACACTTCTGCAATAGAAGACAGATTTTTTTTATTTTTTAAGATTTGTGCCCACATAGTACTGTTTATTATTGGAAATAATCCTGTCAAGAAATTGCAGAAGCACATGGTGGCTCACACCTGTAATTTTAGCACTTTGGGATGCTGAGATGGGAGAATAACTTGAGCTGAGCAGTTCAACTGCAGCCTGAGCGACATAGTAAGATCCTGTCTTCATGAAAAAAAAATCAGCCAAGCATGACATTGTATGCCTGTAGTCTGAGGTACTCAGTGACTAGAGCAGGAGGATGGCTTGAGTATGGAAGGCAAAAGCTGCAGTAAGCCATAACTGATTACACCACTACACTCCAGCCTGGGTGACAGAGTGAGACCCCATCTCAAAAACATTGTAGAAACATTTTTGAAAGGACATAGAATAATTTGGAAAAATAGCTGAGGGATGAGTTTCGAAAATCAAAGCCCAACAACAGATTATTCATTTTTGATTAGAGAATAAATCTGAAAACTTCTAAAAGAAAAACAGCTTAAGATTAAATTGAAGAGAGTTTTATTGGGCAAAGAGGGATTTGCAAATTGAGTAGCCTGTGGATCCAAAGTAGGCTCTGAAAGACTCCAGCATGGCCACATGATGGTGAAAGATTTATGGACAGAAGAAGCCACGTGACATCAGAAAATGGAAATGAAATACAGGAACAGCTAGATTGATTATAGCTTGGGATTTTCCTTATTTAAACATGGTTTGAACATTTGACATCCTTTTGTTGGTCAAAACACAGTGGTTGGTACAAAAATGAGCACAGTCTATTTACACATTCAGTTAAGTTTCAGTTTACTATGTAAACAAAACAAAACAATGAAATATATTGACCAAACTTAAACATGAAAGGGGGTAGCTAATTTAGAGTATAATTAAACAGCTTCTCCTTTTTTGGTCATCTTCTCAATTTTGGTAGACCAAAACTTTAGACATTGATAACACTGTGTCAAAATCAAAAATGCACCTGGTCTCAGATTCCACCGTGAAACAGCAGAACTGTGGGTTTTGTAAAGTGGAATCAAGAAATTCAGGTTATTATTTTATTATTATTTTTAAAGGTTTGAGCAGAGGGAAACTCCTTATGTTGAAATCTGCTGTTCACAGAAGAAAAACAAAACCTGGCCTGTATTAGAATCTACTTATTTCCTTAAATCTTTGGTTTGATTTTGTCACAGTTAGCATGAGTGACTCATTTTGGTTTGTTTTTTTCTGTTTGGACCTAGTGCACAAGCTCAGTCCAGAATAATGGCCTCTAATAATTTTGTTCAAAAAATTGTCAACAGTGCACAGTGTAACCAAAACTCAGGGCCTTAGTATCACTCTGTTTGCATTATTTAGGGTCTTTGTTCTTATATCATTCACAGGTTATAGTTTCATCATAGTCACATATGTCTTCGAGTTTCTGTCATTCCAGTTAAGGAGCAACAATTTGATATTCTACAGGTGACTGTATGCAAACATTTACAACTTTTGAGAGAATACAGTGCAGCAGAGAGACTACTCTTTTGACTATCAGGAGGATAATCCCAAGTTTGAAAGATGCTTTTTAGCAAGGGTTCTCATGAACCATTAACATTAAATAGATCAAATAATTAGTTATAGTCTACTTATTTTAATCAAACAGCCTGTTCATTAATCCCCTGCAACTGTATCTCTGTAATACCCAATATATTTCTCCATGTGCAACTACCAGTATTAGCAAATGTAGACACTTCTCTGTTTATACAGTAAGTAATCCAAAGAAGTTCTATTATTCAGCACAACTTTAGTAAAAAACGTAAAGTCTGTTGTGTAACCATAGCCTTTACAGTGTAATCTGCTATAAAGTCCTATGATAGGGGATAAATTTCTAACCAGTGCCTCATTTACTCTAAACCAGGGGGAAAAAAAGACCTATCAAAGGATGCCCATTTAGAAAAGTAACGGCATCCAGACAAAGCTCTTTAACCTATTTTGAGTAAGTTCTCTTTAACTTGTGAAACAGGTTAAGAGCATTGGACATACATTCTGGTTCTGATATTATGAGACAACAAATGTCCCATTAAAATTTCTCATCCACATTGACCTTCCATTTTTTAATTTAATTTAATTTTATTTTATTTTTGAGACAAAGTCTCACTCTGTAGCCCAGGCTAGAGTGTGCTGGTGTGATTTCAGCTCACTGCAACTTCCAGCTCCCAGGTTAAAATGATTCTCATGCCTCAGCCTCCTCAATAGGTGGGATTACAGGAGTGCACCACCACACTAGCTAATTTTTTGTATTTTTAGTAAAGACGGGGTTTCACTATGTTGGTTAGGCTGGTCTCAAACTCCTGATCCCATGATCTGCCCGTCTCAGCCTCCCAAAGTGCTGGGATTACAGGCAGGAGCCACCGTGCCTGGCCTGCCTTTCATTTTTTTTTTTTTTTACCTATAAAAGATGTTATGTTTTTTCATATACGTTGGCTGCAAAATTCTTTACATATAAGTATAGCCAAAGAGTGCACACAAAAGATGCTTTTTATATTTCTATTGCTTGCAGAGCCATAAACAGACTTAACTAAGAGTATTATGATAGCAGATGTGTCTTGATTTTTGATCTTATAAAAAAAGCTATCTACGTAAAAGTGTCCATCTCCATTTTAGGAGAAACCTTTCTGGTTAGCTTTACTTTAAGATCTCCTATCGGTTTAAAATTAAAAAGTTTAGAGGGGCCTTTCTAAGTTGTGAGATTATCAACCCAATGTTCAAAGTCTTGAAATCTTGCTTCAGTGTAGATGACAGGCAGATTCAATCTCTGGGTTCTAGATATTAAAGGGTTTTAGTGTCCTCAGTCGGTAGACTGTTAAGGTTTTCTTCACCTTAAGGCTTTCATATGCTTTGTCATAATGCATTAAAGCCTTGTTGAATTTAGCAATATTAGACTTCAGTAGCAGAAGATACATGAGGTTCTCTTAGCTGCACAGGCCTTCCAATGACTGTTTTAAAATGGTCAACATATTTTTTCCACTCTAAATGGATCTGATATGTCATCAATCTGCAATTACAAAAACAATCCAGTCAATGTAGTTGGCTTTGCTCAATACTACTGTATCTATAATATCTTCTTTTTTTTGAGACAGAGTCTTGTTCTGTTGCCAGGCTGGAGTGCAGTGGCACAATGTCAGCTCACTGAAACCTCCACCTCCTGGGTTCCAGCAATTCTCCTGCCTCAGCCTCCCAAATAGCTGGGACTACAAGCATGCGCCACCATGCCCAGCTAATTTTTTGTATTTTTTAGTAGAGACGGGGTTTTACCATGTTGGTCAGGCTGGTCTCGAACTCCCGACCTCAAGTGTTCCACCCACCTCAGCCTCCCAAAGTGCTGGGATTACAGCCGTGAGCCACCACGCCCAGACTAATATCTTGTTTAACAGTTTTAGAACTTGTCTATAGAAATAAGTATCTTTATCATTGAAGATATTTTCAGAAATGTTCCATGAGAAAACAGGTATCCTAATATCCTTTTAGTTACTGTTATAACATCAATCCTCTTGCATGAGAAAATTTATACAAGAAAACATGCATTAAAAATGGCAAAAAAAAAATTCTGTATAAATGTTTAAATGGCTCATCAGGTAACAGAAATGTGGGATTATGTTTCACAAAAAAAATTGGTATTAACCTATTTTAGTAATTTAGAAGGGTCACCACACACAAACAGACACACACTTAATTTATATTTAATTTAGATTATTTTATCTCTTCTGTAGTGAGTAATGGAATGCAGAGCTGTTAATAATGGAAGCTTTAAGAACTCAGGAATGACCAAGTGGCTGTTGGCTGTCTGGATTCTCCAAGAGTCCACACTTAACAATAAATCCGTCCTCTTAAATACCAGATTTGTTTCTTCAATTTAGGTGCATAGCACTGATGACTGAGGGGTTTTCATAGGTAATTTGACTTAGGCCACAGAGTTAATTAAAACAACATGTCTAAAAAGTTTCAGTACTGGCTGATTTAACATAATATGTGGCATAATATTTTTCTAATATTTAATTAATCTTTGTTTTGCTTGGGTTAGCAGTTTTTTTTTTTTTTTTTTTTTTTTTTTTTTTTGAGACAGAGTCTCGCTTTATCGCCCAGGCTGGAGTGCAGGGGCCGGATCTCAGCTCATTGCAAGCTCTGCCTTCCCCGTTTACGCCATTCTCCCGCCTCAGCCTCCGAGTAGCTGGGACTACAGGCACCCACCACCACGCCGGGCTAGGTTTTTTTTTTTTAGTAGAGACGGGGTTTCACCGTGTTAGCCAGGATGGTCTCGATCTCCTGACCTCGTGATCCGCCCATCTCAGCCTCCCAAAGTGCTGGGATTACAGGCTTGAGCCACCGGGCCCGGCCGGATTAGCAGTTTTATAATAATCAATCTCTTCATTAGGATTCTCACAATCCTTACCCAGTCCAAACAATAAAATCCCAAACTGATCAGAAACTTATACTTGACATTACTCACATTTTCATAAACCTCCTTAAAGACACAATATTTTACAATTTTGCAAGCTTTTGGAGTTTTGAGAAACTACATTAGAATTAGACCATTAACTATGGAAATGACTAAAACGGCTATAAAGAGGCTGGGCACAGTGGCTCATGCCTGTAATCCCAGCACTTTGGGAAGCCAAGGTGGGTGGCTCACCCTAGGTCAGAAGTTCGAGACCATCCAGCCTAATCAACATGGTGAAACCTCTTATCTATTAAAAATACGAAAATTAGCCAGGCATGGTGGTGCATCCTTGTAATCTCAGCTACTTGGGAGGCTGAGGCAGAAGAATCACTTGAACATGGGAGGCGGAGGTTGCACTGAGCCAAGATCACACCATTGCACTCTAGACTGGCAACAACAGTGAAACTCCATCTTAAAAAAAAAAAAGTATAAAGAAATAAATAAAAATAAATGGATTATATCTTCAGCCTACAATAATTTATCATAATAACCATAATTATGACAATTAGCATATACTCACATATATTAGAGTTTTAGAAATTTCTTACATTGGCCAGGCGCAGTGGCTCACGTCTATAATCCTAGCACTTTGGGAGGCCAAGGCGGGTGGATCACAAGGTCAAAATATTAAGACCATCCTGGCCAACATGGTGAAACCCAATCTCCACTAAAAATACAAATATTAGGCTGGATGCGGTGGCTCACACCTGTAATCACAGGACTTGGGGAGCCCGAGGCGGGCTCAGGAGTTCAAAACTAGGTCAGAACAGGAGTTCATCAGCCTGACCAACATGGTGAAACCCCATCTCTACTAAAAATACAAAAATTATCTGGATGTGAAACCATGCACCTGTAATCCCAGCTACTCAGGAGGCTGAGGCAAGAGAATCGCTTGAATCCTGGAGGCGGAGGTTGCAGTGAGCCAAGATCTTGCAACTGCACTCCAGCCTGGGTGACAGATGGAGACTCTGTCTCAAAAAAAAAAGAAAAAAATTATCTGGGTGTGGTGGCGTGTGCCTGTAGTCCCAGCTACTTGGGAGACGGAGGCAGGAGAATCACTTGAACTCGGGAGGCAGAGGTGAGCCAAGATTGCACCACTGCACTCCAGCCTGGTGACAGAGCAAGACTCTGTCTCAAAAAAAAAAAAAAAAAAAAAAAAAGAAAGAAAAGAAATTTCGTACATTTTGAAATAAACATTAATAACATGTATTAAAATATTAAGTTGTAGATCAAACATTTTTGACAATGCTTTCCATGTAATTCAACTCAACAAATAACTCTGCTTATTATTCTTTTATGTGCTGCATTTGTATTGGCGCTGTATAGCATCCAAAAGCTGAAAAAAAGACACAATTTTTCAGCTGGGTGCTGTGGCTCATGCCTATAATCCCAGCACTTAATGGGAGGCAGAGACAGGTAGATCACCTGAAGTCAGGAGTTCGAGACCAGCCTGGCCAACATGGCAAAACCCCTTCTCTACTAAAAATATGAAAATTAGCCAGGCATGGTGGTGCACACCTGTAATCCCAGCTACTTGGGAGGCTGAGACAGGAGAATTGCTTGAACCTGGGAGGCAGAGGTTGCAGTGAGCCAAGATCGCACCATGTGCTCCAGCCAGGGCAATAGAAAAAAAAGAGAGAGAGACAATTTGTAAGCTAAAATTTGATTTAGAAAAGCCTGTCAAATATGTCAAAGGATTAAAATAGTTTGTTGATATGTGTAGGCTATTTATGATTTTCAACACTTACTAAAACTACTGTGCCTGAAACAATCTCTTACCTTGAATTCAAGTGACTATAGATGGATCTGCTAAGAAGACATTTTATTCTGTTGGAATTTAGCAAAGTATTTGAGTACATCTTCAAATTGTCTTTTGATTTTTACAATGGCAGTGATGTTTTTCAAGATCCCAAAGTCAGAAGCAGCCATGGGGCAAATCTCAGCAGCACATATGGAAATCACATACAGTGAATCCATCCCTCACCCTGAACACATAGTTTTCATCCCAGACTGCATGTAAAAATCACTAGCGATAGGGTGAAGAGGGGTGGGGTGGTGTTAAAAAATCCCCTAAACACTGGTTGCCACACCCTAATTAAATCAGAATTGCTTGAGTTGAACCTGAGCAACAGTGTGATTTTAAACTGTATAGGTGATGACAGAGTGCAGCCAAGCTTAAATGCCACCACTGTAAATTAACATTTTTTGGTGATCTAATTGTAAATTATTTCTCAAAAGAATGTAAAAATGTTTGCTGCTAAGTCATGGCCTTTTAGTCTAACCAGTATTACTAAACTATTCTTCACTGAACCAATCTTGCTATTGGTTTTGTGCCTTAATCAACCCAGTTCCTTATACTGAGTACCCACTGAGGAAGGCACTGTGCTAGGTGCCTCGGCATTGGCAATCATTGCTGTGAGGGAAATTTTTCTGGAAAAAACAAACAACAACAACAAAAATTGCATTCTCTTAAAATAAAAAACATACCATGAACCAGACTGAGGTAAAAATAAAAAGACCTACAGTTTCACCCAAGGGGTAGGGCTGTAATACTCCCCTTGGAATATTACAATCTGCATGATCATGTCCTGTGTTCCACCATAAACAAACCAAAAAATGCTGCCATTATTCTGAGGTAGAGTTAGCATTTTGGGCAAATAGGTACTATGTACTTTTTGTTGATATAAAACATGCATACAAGGAAGGCGGAGCAAGATCGCCAAATAGGAACAGCTCCAGTCTCCAGCACCCAGCGCGAGCAACACAGAAGACAGATGATTTCTGCATTTTTAACTGAGGTACTGTGTTCATCTCACTGGGGAGTGCCGGACAATCGGTGCTGGTCAGCTGTTGCAGCCCCACCAGCGAGAGCTGAAGCAAGGCGAGACATCGCCTCACCTGGGAAGCACAAGGGGGAAGGGAATCCCTTTCCTAGCCAGGGGAACTGAGACACACAACACCTGGAAAATTGGGTAACTCCCACCCCAATACTCTGCTTTAAGCAAATGGGCACACCAGGAGATTATATCCCACACCTGGCCAGGAGGGTCCCACGCCCACGGAGCCTTCCTCATTGCTAGCACAGCAGTCTGCGATCTAACCGCAAGGCAGCAGCGAGGCTGGGGGAGGGGCGCCCGCCATTGCTGAGGCTTAAGTAGGTAAACAAAGCCCTAGGAAGATTGAACTGGATGGAGCTCACAGCAGCTCAAGGGGGCCTGCCAGTCTCTGAAGACGCCACCTCTGGGGACAAGGCACAGCTAAACAACAACAACAACAATAAAAAAGCAACAGAAACCTCTGCAGATGCTAGAGACTCTGACAGCTTTGAAGAGAGCAGTGGATCTCCCAACATGGAGGTTGAGATCTGAGAATGGTCAGACTGCCTGCTCAAGTGCCTGAGTAGCCTAACTAGGAGACATCCTCCACTAGGGGCAGATCAACACCCCACACCTCACACGGTGGAATACACCACTGAGAGGAAGCTTCCAAAGCAAGAATCAGACAGGTACACTCACTGTTCAGCAATATTCTATCTTCTGCAGCCTCTGCTGCTGACACCCAGGCAAACAGGGTTTGGAGTGGACCTCAAGCAATCTCCAACAGACCTACAGCTGAGGATCCTGACTGTTAGAAGGAAAACTAACAAACAGGAATGACACCTACACCAAAACCCCATCAGTGCGTCACCATCATCAAAGACCAGAGGCAGATAAAACCACAAAGATGGGGGAAAAGCAGGGCAGAAAAGCTGGAAATTCAAAAAATAAGAGTGCATCTCCCCCTGCAAAGGAACACAGCTCATCGCAAGCAACAGATCAAAGCTGGACGGAGAATGACTTTGATGAGATGAGAGAAGAAGCCTTCAGTCCACCAAACTTCTCAGAGCTAAAGGAGGAATTATGTACCCAGCACAAAGAAACTAAAAATATTGAAAAAAGAGTGGAAGAATTGATAACTAGAATAATTAATGCAGAGAAGGCCATAAATGAACTGACAGAGATGAAAACCATGACAGGAGAAATACGTGACAAATGCACAAGCTTCAGTAACCTACTCAATCAACTGGAAGAAAGAGTATTAGCGATTGAGGATCAAATGAATGAAATGAAGTGAGAAGAGAAATCTAAAGAAAAAAGAAGAAAAAGAAATGAACAAAGTCTGCAAGAAATATGGGATTATGTAAAAAGACCAAACCTACATCTGATTGGGGTGCCTGAGAGTGAGGGGGAAAATGGAACCAAGTTGGAAAACACTCTTCAGGATATCATCCAGGAGAACTTCCACAACCTAGTAGGGCAGGCCAACATTCAAATTCAGGAATTACAGAGAATGCCACAAAGATACTCCTCGAGAAGAGCAACTCCAAGACACATAATTGCCAGATTCACCAAAGTTGAAATGAAGGAAAATGTCTTAAGGGCAGCCAGAGAGAAAGGTCGGGTTACCCACAAAGGGAAGCCCATCAGACCAACAGCAGATCTCTCAGCAGAAACCCTACAAGCCAGAAGAGAGTGGGGGCCAATATTCAACATTCTTAAAGAAAAGAATTTTCAATGCAAAATTTCATATACAGCCAAACTAAGTTTCATAAGTGAAGGAAAAATAAAATCCTTACAGATAAGCAAATGCTTAGAGATTTTTTCAACACCAGGCCTGCCTTACAAGAGGCCCTGAAGGAAGCACTAAACATGGAAAGGAACAACTGGTACCAGCCATTGCAAAAACATGCCAAAATGTAAAGACCATCGAGGCTAGGAAGAAACTGCATCAACTAATGAGCAAAATAACCAGTTAATATCATAATGGCAGGATCAAGTTCACACATAACAATTTTAACCTTAAATGTAAATAGACTAAATGGTCCAATTAAAAGACACAGACTGGCAAACTGGATAAAGAGTCAAGACCCATCAGTCTGCTGTATCCAGAGACCCATCTCACATGCAGAGACATACATAGGCTCAAAATAAAGGGATGGAGGAAGATCTACCAAGCAAATGGAGAACAAAAAAAAGCAGGGGTTGCAATCCTAGTCTCTGATAAAACAGACTTTAAACCATCAAAGATCAAAAGAGACAATGAAGGCCATTACATAATGGTAAAGGGATCAATTCAACAGGAAGAGCTAACTCTCCTAAATATATATGCACCCAATACAGGAGCACCCAGATTCATAAAGCAAGGCCTTAGAGACCTACAAAGAGACTTAGACTCCCATACAATAATAATGGGAGACTTCAACACCCCACTGTCAACATTAGACAGATCAATGAGACAGAAAGTTAACAAGGACATCCAGGAATCGAACTCATCTCTGCAGCAAGCAGACCTAATAGACATCTACAGAACTCTCCACCCCAAATCAACAGAATATACATTCTTCTCAGTACCACATCACACTTATTCTAAAATTGACCACATAATTGGAAGTAAAGCACTCTTCAGCAAATGTAAAAGAACAGAAATTATAACAAACTGTCTCTCAGACCACAGTGCAATCAAACTAGAACTCAGGACTAAGAAACTCAATCAAACCACTCAACTACATGGAAACTGAATAACCTGCTCCTGAATGACTACAGGGTACATAACGAAATGAAGGCAGAAATAAAGATGTTCTTTGAAACCAATGAGAACAAAGATATAACTTATCAGAATCTTTGGGACACATTTAAAGCAGTATGTAGAGGGAAATTTATAGCACTAAATGCCCACAAGAGAAAGCTGGAAAGATCTAAAATTGACACTCTAACATCACAATTAAAAGAACTAGAGAGGCAAGAGCAAATACATTCAAAAGCTAGCAGAAGGCAAGAAATAACTAAGATCAGAGCAGAACTGAAGGAGATAGAGACGCAAAAAGCCCTCCAAAAATTAATGAATCCAGGAGTTGGTTTTTTGAAAAGATCAACAAAATTGACAGACCGCTAGCAAGACTAATAAAGAAGAAAAGAGAGAAGGATCAAAGAGATGCAATAAAAAATGATAAAGGGGATATCACCACCGACCCCAGAGAAATACAAACTAACATGAGAGAATACTATAAACACCTCTATGCAAATCAACTAGAAAATCTAGAAGAAATGGATAATTTCCTGGACACTTACACTCTCCCAAGACTAAACCAGGAAGAAGCTGAATCCCTGAATAGACCAATAGCAGGCTCTGAAATTGAGGCAATAATTAATAGCCTACCACCAAAAAAAGCCCAGGACCAGATGGATTCACAGCTGAATTCTACCAGAGGTACAAGGAGGAGCTGGTACCATTCCTTCTGAAACTATTCCAATCAATAGAAAAAGAGGGAATCCTCCCTACCTCATTTTATGAGGCCAACCTCACCCTGATACCAAAGCCTGGCAGAGACACAACAAAAAAAGAGAATTTTAGACCAATATCCCTGATGAACATCGATGCAAAAATCCTCAATAAAATACTCTCAAACCGGATCCAGCAGCACATCAAAAAGCTTATCCACCATGATCAAGTTGGCTTCATCCCTGGGATGCAAGGCTGGTTCAACATACACAAATCAATAAACATAATACAGCATATAAACAGAACCAAAGACAAAAACCACATGATTATCTCAATAGATGCAGAAAAGGCCTTTGACAAAACTCAACAGCCCTTCATGATAAAAACTCTCAATAAATTCGGTATTGATGGAACGTATCTCAAAATCATAAGAGCTATTTACGACAAACCCACAGCCAATATACTGAATGGGCAAAAACTGGAAAAATTCCCTTTGAAAGGTGGCACAAGACACGGATGCCCTCCCTCACCACTCCTATTCAACATAGTGTTGAAGTTCTGGCTAGGGCAATCAGGCAAGAAAAAGAAATAAAGGGTATTCAGTTAGGAAAAGAAGAAGTGAAATTGTCCCTGTTTGCAGATGACATGATTGTATATTTAGAAAACCCCATTGTCTCAGCCCAAAATCACCTTAAGCTGATAAGCAACTTCAGCAAAGTCTCAGGATACAAAATTAATGTGCAAAAATCACAAGCATTCTTATACACCAGTAACAAACAGAGAGCCAAATCATGAATGAACTTCCATTCACAATTGCTTCAAAGAGAATAAAACACCTAGGAATCCAACTTACAAGGGATGTAAAGGACCTCTTCAAGGAGAACTACAACCACTGCTCAGTGAAATCAAAGAGGACATAAACAAATGGAAGAACATACCATGCTCATGGATAGGAAGAATCAATATCGTGAAAATGGCCATACTGCCCAAGATTATTTATAGATTCAATGCCATCCCCATCAAGCTATCAATGAGTTTCTTCACAGAATTGGAAAAAAATGCTTTAAAGTTCATATGGAACCAAAAAAGAGCCCACATCTCCAAGACAATCCTAAGTCAAAAGAACAAAGCTGGAGGCATCATGCTACCTGACTTCAAACTATACTACAAGGCTACAGTAACCGAAACAGCATGGTACTGGTACCAAAACAGAGATATAGATCAATGGAACAGAACAGAGTCCTCAGAAATAATTCCACACATCTACAGCCATCTGATCTTTGACAAACCTGAGAAAAACAAGAAATGGGGAAAGGATTCCCTATTTAATAAATGGTGCTGGGAAAATTGGCTAGCCATATGTAGAAAGCTGAAACTGGATCCTTTCCTTACCCCTTATACGAAAATTAATTCAAGATGGATTAGAGACTTAAATGTCAGACCTAATACCATAAAAACCCTAGAAGAAAACCTAGGGAATACCATTCAGGACATAGGCATGGGCAAGGACTTCATGTCTAAAACACCAAAAGCAATGGCAGCAAATGCCAAAATTGACAAATGGGATCTAATTAAACTAAAGAGCTTTTGCACAGCAAAAGAAACTACCATCAGAGTGAACAGGCAATCTTCAGAATGGGAGAAAATTTTTGCAATCTACTCATCAGACAAAGGGCTAATATCCAGAACCTACAAAGAACTCAAACAAATTACAAGGAGAAAACAAACAACCCCATCCAAAAGTGGGCAAAGGAGATGAACAGACATTTCTCAAAAGAAGACATTCATACAGCCAACAGACACATGAAAAAATCCTCATCATCACTGGCCATCAGAGAAATGCAAATCAAAACCACACTGAGATACCATCTCATACCAGTTAGAATGGCAATCATTAAAAAGTCAGGAAACAACAGGTGTTGGAGAGGATGTGGAGAAATAGGAACACTTTTACACTGTTGGTGGGATTGTAAACTAGTTCAACCATTATGGAAAACAGTATGGCGATTCCTCAAGGATCTAGAGCTAGAAGTACCATATGACCCAGCCATCCCATTACTGGGTATATACCCAAAGGATTATAAATAATGCTGCTATAAAGACACATGCACATGTACGTTTATTGCGGCATTATTCACAATGGCAAAGACTTGAAATCAACCCAAATGTCCATCAGTGACAGACTGGATTAAGAAAATGTGGCACATATACACCATGGAATACTACGCAGCCTTAAAAAAGGATGAGTTTGTGTCCTTTGTAGGGACATGGATGCAGCTGGAAACCATCATTCTTAGCAAACTATCACAAGAACAGAAAACCAAACACCACATGTTCTCACTCATAGGTGGGAACTGAACAATGAGATCACTTGGACTTGGGAAGGGGAACATCACACACCAGGGCCTATCATGGGGAGGGAGGAGGGGGAAGGGATTGCATTGGGAGTTATACCTGATGTAAATGACGAGTTGATGGGTGGTGACGAGTTGATGGGTGCAACACACCAACATGTCACAAGTATACATATGTAACAAACCTGCACATTATGCACATGTACCCTAGGACTTAAAGTATAATAAAAAAGAAAGAAAGAAAATGTGGCACATATACACCATGGAATACTATGCAGCCATAAAAATGGATGAGTTCATGTCCTTTGTAGGGACATGGATGAATTTGGAAGCCATCATTCTCAGCAAACTATCACAAGAACAGAAAACCAAACACTGCATGTTCTCACTCATAGGTGGGAACTGAACAATGAGATCACTTGGACTCGGGAAGGGGAACATCACACACTGGGGCCTATCATGGGGAAGGGGGAGGGGGGAGGGATTGCATTGGGAGTTATGGCTGTGTAAATGACGAGTTGATGGGTGCTGACGAGTTGATGGGTGCAGCACACCAACATGGCACAAGTATACATATGTAACAAACCTGCATGTTATGCACATGTACCTAGAACTTAAAGTATAATAATAATAAAATTAAATTTTAAAAAAACATGCATACAGAAATATATGTGGAAAGCATTCATTCATGCAAAGCTTAATGAATTCTTACCAAGTAATACACTGCCTGTAGTCCCAGCACTTTGGAAGGCCAAAAAGGGCAAATTGCTTGAGTTCAAGAATTCGAGACCAGCCTGGGCAACATGGTAAGACCCTGTCTCTACTTTAAAAAAATAACAAAAAACAGAGCTATGGTGGTTTTTGTTTTGTTTTGTTGTTGTTGTTGATGTTGTTTGGTATTTTTTAAAAGTAGAGAGAGGATCTCACCAGAGGGTCCAGGATACTTGGAAGTCTGAGGTGGGAGTCATAAGTCTTATTAAAAAAACAGGCCGGGTATGGTGGCTCACATCTGTAATCTCAGCACTGTGGAAGGTCAAGGCGGGCAGATCAAAAGGTCAGAGGTTTGAGACCAGCCTGGCCAACATGGTGAAACCCCATCTCTACTAAAAGTACAAAAATTAGCTGGGCATGGTGGCACACAACTGTGGTCCCATCTACTCAGGAGGCTGAGATAGGAGAATCACTTGAACCTAGGATGTGGAGGTTGTAGTAAGCCTAAGCTGTATTGTTGCACTCCAGCCTGGGCGACAGAGCATGATTCCGTCTCAAAAAAAAAAATATATATATATATATATACACACATATATTGAAAATGGTATTTATAAATATTTGGATGCAGATACTTTGAGGCTGTGTAAATACACTGTTTCTCATTTAACTTTAACCCATAATTTCTGCATTCCCCAACACATCTTGTCGACAGTAATTACTGTGGTGTCCTACTGATTTCCTATATTGCATTATTCATCTACATTGATTAGTACTTGGAATTTTGTAGTTTTTTTCTTTTTTCTTTCTATGTTTTCCTGTCCAATATTTTAAAAAATCAATATTTTTAATGGACTCATAGACATTTCTTTATTCAAAGAGTTATAATCCAAGGCTATGATTATTTATTTTGTTTCTCACATTGTTCCAGCTTGGGCTGCCAGAAAGTCTTTCAGATTGGCTTCATTTGACATGTCTTCTTCTGTTGTTCATAAAGTACTTTTAACTTTCTGGCTTCACAAAATACTCTACCTTAACTTGGATTTTCCATTTCAGTGCTAGACTTACCTATTTTTACAATAGTGTTATTCCCCTTATTGAGGAATAGTACTTAGAAACCATAATATGAAAGCTGGGTATGCTGGTTAATACTGGGGTGTCACAGCTTCTGAAACCTTTCAGCAGACAGAGTTTGACAATATACTTACCAACATACACTCATGTATGAATAAATCTCTTTTTCTCTGTCTCTCTCTAAATGAAGATATTATGAAACATGTATTTATCCAAATATTCCTAGTGGGGATGGTGGCTCATGCCTGTAATCCCAGCACTATGGGAGGCCAAAGCAGGTGGATTGTTTGAAGCCAGGATTTTGAAACCAGCCTGGCCAACATGGTGAAATCCCATCATTACTAAAATACAAAAATTAGGTAAGTTGGTACACACTTGTAATTCTAGCTACTCGGGAGTCTCAAACATGAAAATCCCTCGAATCTGGGAGGTAGAGGCTTCAGAGAGTCAGGAATGCACCACTGCACTACAGCCTGGGTGACAATGACTCTGTCTCAAAAACAAAAACATGTGCAACTCCAGTCCAGCATCATATCACTTATTCTAAAATTCTCCCTTTGTTGCTAACATTTTTCAAGTTCAAAAAACAGGCAGTAATTACGTGTGTGTGAGTATACGACAGCATTAATTTATATGCTTATGAAGAAACAACACCAACAAGAATACAGTTTGTGTATTGTTTTTGACTCTTGCAGTATTCAATCAAAACATTGTGTTTCAAAGTGATTTAAATTAAGACCTTTCATTCCAACCTTTTTTTTTTTTTTTTTTTTTTTTGAGATGGAGTTCTCTCTCTTGTGGCCCAGGCTGGAGTGCAATGGCACGATCTTGGCTCTTCATAACGTCTGCCTCCAGGTTCAAGTGATTCTCCTGCCTCAGCCTCCTGAGGAGCTGGGATTACAGGCATGCTCCACCACACCCGGCTAATTTTGTATTTTTTGTAGAGAGAGGGTTTCTCCATGTTGGTCAGGCTGGTCTCAAATCCTTGACCTCAGATGATCCACCCACCTCGGCCTTCCAAAGTGCTGAGATTACAGACATGAGCAACCATGCCGGCCTCATTCCAATCTTCTTTCATAGAGTTAGGTAATATATTTCTATTAGGTTAAGCTCTTTTTAAAATTTTCTACATTGTATCTAAATATACTCCAAATCATTTGTTTCCATTCCAGAGGATGGAAAATAAATCTGACTAAAATTTAGGGATCTTCTAGCTCAGTAAAATTTCTAGGGGTCCTGTGGTCCAGGGCCTGTCAAGATATTCTTTCTAAGGTAAAAGGTAAGTTGTTGCATTTGGCCCCTCGTACAACCAAGAAAGAGGCACAATGTCTAGTGGGCCTATTTGGATTTTGAGGCAACATATTCCTCATCTGGGTGTGTTACTCTGGCCCATTTATTGAGTGATCCAAAAAGCTGCCAGTTCTGAGTGGGATCCAGAAAAGGAGAAGCCTCTGCAACAGGTCCAGGCTGCTCTGCAAGCTGCTCTGCCACTTGGGCCATATTACCCAGCAGATCCAATGGATCTTGCGGTGTCAGTGAGAAATAAGGATGCTGTTTGCAGCCTTTGGCAGGCCTCCCTAGGTGAATCACAGCAGAGGTCTGCATAACTTTTTTTTTTTTTTTTGAGATGGAGTCTTGCTTTTGTCATCTAGGCTGGAGTGCAATGGCACGATCTTGGCTCACTGCACCCTCCATCACTCAGGTTCAAGCAATTCTCCTGCCTCAGCCTCCTGAGTAGTTAGGATTACAGGCATCCACCACCACGCCTGGCTAATTTTTGTATTTTTAGTAGAGATGGGGTTTCACCATGTTGGCCACGCTGGTCTCAAACTCCTGATCTCGGGTGATCTGCCCACCTCGGCCTCCCAAAGTGCTGGGATTACAGGTATGAGCCACCGCACCTGGCCAGCCTCTAGGATTTTGGAGCAAGGTCCTGCCATTTTCTGCAGCTCTCCTTGTGAGAGACAGCTCTTGGCCTGTTACTGGGCTTTGGTAAAAACTGAACGTTTGACTATGGGTTATCAAGTCACCATGAGACCTGAACTGCCTATCATGAACTGGGTGCTTTCTGACCCATCTACCCATAAAGTGGGTCATGCACAACAGCATTCCATCATCAAATGGAAGTGGTATATATGTGATTGGGCTTGAGCAAGTCCTGAAGGCACAAGTAAGTTACATGAGGAAGTGGCTCAAATGCCCATGGTCTCCACTTCTGCCACCCTGCCTTCTCTCCCCCAGCCTACACTGGTGACCTAATGGGGAGTTCCCTATGATCAGTTGACAGAGGAAGAAAAGACTATGTCCTTGTTTACAGACGGTTCTGCATAATATGCAGGCACCACCTGAAAGTGGACAGCTGCAGCACTACAGCTTCTTTCTAGGACATCCCTGAAAGAAGTTGGTGAAGGAGGCCGGGCGCAGTGGCTCAAGCCTGTAATCCCAGCACTTTGGGAGGCCGAGATGGGCGGATCATGAGGTCAGGAGATCGAGACGATCCTGGCTAACACTGTGAAACCCCGTCTCTACTAAAAAATACAAAAATCTAGCCGGGCGAGGTGGCGGGCGCCTGTAGTCCCAGCTACTCGGGAGGCTGAGGCAGGAGAATGGTGTAAACCCGGGAGGCGGAGCTTGCAGTGAGCTGAGATCCGGCCACTGCACTCCAGCCCCTGCGACAGAGTGAGACTCCGTCTCAAAAAAAAAAAAAAAAAAAAGAGTTGCTTATATATGATGAATATTAACTTCTATCACATGTGATTTGCAAATATTTTCACTGATTTCCTAGGAGGCATTGTCACTCTCTTGAATTTTTTTTGATGTGCAAAAATTTCAAAGTATATTTCAGTTAAATTTTTCTGTTCTTTTCTTTGTTGCTCATGCATTTAATGTCATCTAAGAAAATGATTCAAAGGCCAATGTCATGTCTTTTCTCCATTTTTTTAAAAGAGATTTGTTAGCTATTTTTATATCTAAGTATTTTATTTAAATTTTTTTTTTGCATATGGTTCAAGGAAAGAATCCAGCTTTATGAGTGTAGATATTCAGTTTTCAGCATTAATTTTTGAAGATATTATCTTTTCTTTATTGTGTGCTCATGGCAGCTTTGTGGAAGATCATTTATTTACAGAAGGGTTCATTTCTCGTCTCTCTATTCTGATTTTTCATCTGTTCATCTGTCTTTGTGTCAGTACTACATTGTTTTGTTATAGCTTTTAATATGTTGTGAAATGAGAAAGTATATTGGCTTCTCTTTTTCATGGGTGTTTGGCTAGTTACAGTTCACAATCAAATTTAAATTTTTTAAAGAATATTTCTGTTTATCAAACCTGTGCTTTTAGGATTTTTATAGAAATTATGTCAAATTTGTTTACCACTGTAGGTTGTATTGACATCTTAACAAAATTAAATTTTTTGACTCTTGAGCAAGAATATGTTTATGTATGTATGTATGTATGTATGTATGTATTTATTTATTTATTTTGAGATGGAGTCTCACTCTTGTCACCCAGGCTGGAATGCACTGGCAAGATCTTGGCTCACTGCAACCTCCACCTCCTGGGTTCAAGCAATTCTCCTGCCTCAGCCTCCTGAGTAGCTGGGGATTACAGGTGCCCGCTACCACTCCCAGTTAATTTTTTGTATTTTTAGTAGAGACAGGGTTTCTCCATGTTGGGAAGTCTGGTCTTGAACTCCTGACCTAAGGTGATCCACCCACCTCGGCCTCCCAAAGGATCTTGCTTTTTTTTTTTTTTTTGAGATGGAGTTTCATTGTATCATCCAGGCAGGAGTGCAGTGGCATGATCACGGCTCAACACAACCTCTACCTTCTGGGTTCAAGTGATTCTCCTGCTACAGCCTCCTGAATAGTTGGGATTACAGGCACCCACCAGCATGCCTGGCTAATTTTTTTGTATTTTTAGTAGACACGGGGTTTCATCATGTTGGTCAGGCTGGTCTCAAACTCTTGACATCAGGTATTCCACCCACCTTGGCCTCCCACTGGGATTACAGGCATGAGCCATGGTGCCTGGCTCTTGTGTTTAATTTTTATATACTTTTGGGTTTTCCTGTTTTACTTTTACTTTTAAGTTAGAATAATACCATCAGCAAATCTGTCCTGCCAAATAAAAAGAGAAAAACCTTTCAAAATAACCAAATTTTGAAAAAGCACACTGGCACTGCATATGCCCTATATATAAAGAATGCTGAAAAGCATCCCACTTATTCTAAAATTGACCACATAATTGGAAGTAAAACACTCCTCAGCAAATGCAAAAGAACAAAAATCATAATAAACAGTCTCTCAGACCACAGTGCAATCAAATTAAAACTCTGGATTAAAAAACTCACTCAAAACCACACAACTACATGGAAACTGAACAACCTGCTCCAGAATGATGACTGGATACATAACAAAATGAAGGCAGAAATAAATAAGTTCTTTGAAACCAATGAGAACAAAGACACAACGTACCAGAATCTCTGGAACACAGACAAAGCAGTGTCTAGAGGAAAATTTATAGCACTAAATGCTCACAAGAGAAAGCAGGAAAGATCTAAAATTGACACCCTAAAATCACAATTTAAAAAACTAGAGAAGCAAGAACAAACAAATTCAAAACCTAGCAGAAGACAAGAAATAACTAAGATCAGAGCAGAACTGAAGGAGATAGAGACACAAAAAACCCTTCAAAAATCAATGAATCCAGGAGCTGGTTTTTTGAAAAGATTAACAAAATAGATAGACTACTAGCCAGACTAATAAAGAAGAAAAGAGAGAAGAATCAAATAGACAACAAAAGTCATAAAGGGAATATCACCACTGATCCCACAGAAATACAAACTACCATCAGATAATACTACAAACAGCTCTATGTAAATAAACTAGAAAATCTGGAAGAAATGGATAAATTCCTGGACACATGCACCCTCCCAAGGCTAAACCAAGAAGATGTTGGATCTCTGAATAGACCAATAATAAGTTCTAAAACTGAGGCAGTAATTAATAGCCTACCAGCCAAAAAATGCCTGGGATCAGATGGATTCAAAACCAAATTCTACCAGAGGTAGAAGGAGGAGCTGGTACCAATTCTGAAACTATTCCAAGCAATAGAATAAGAGGGACTCCTCCCTAACTCATTTTATGAGACCAGCATCATCCTGATACCAAAACCTGGCAGAGATACAACAAAAAAAGAAAATTTCAGGCCAATATCCTTGATGAACATGGATGCAAAAATCCTCAATAAAATACTGATAAACCAAATCCAGCAGCACATCAAAAAGCTTATCCACCACAATCAAGTTGGCTTTATCCCTGGGATGCAAGGCTGGTTCAACATAGGCAAATCAATAAATGTAATCCATCATGTAAACAGAATCAATGACAAAAACCACATGCTTGGCCGGGCGCAGTGGCTCAAGCCTGTAATCCCAGCACTTTGGGAGGCCAAGGCGGGTGGATCACGAGGTCAGGAGATCGAGACCCTCCTGGTTAACATGGTGAAACCCCGTCTCTACTAAAAATACAAAAAACTAGCCGGGTGCTGTGGCGGGTGCCTGTAGTCCCAGCTACTCGGAGGCTGAGGCGGGAGAATGGCGGGAACCCGGGAGGCGGAGCTTGCAGTGAGCCGAGATCGCGCCACTGCCCTCCAGCCTGGGCGACACAGCGAGACTCCGCTCTCAAAAAAAAAAAAAAAAAACACATGATTATCTCAATATATGCAGAAAAGACCTTCAATAAATTTCAACACCCCATTCGTCCTAAAAACTCAATAAACTAGGTATTGATGGAACATATCTCAAAATAATAAGGGCTATTTATGACAAACCCACAGTTAGTATCATACTGAATGGGCAAAAGCTGGAAGCATTGTCTTTGAAAACTAGCACAAGACAAGGATGCCTTCTCTCACCATTCCTATTCAACATAGTATTGGAAGTTCTGGCCAGGGCAATCAGGCAAGAGAAAGAAAGAATGGGTATACAAATAGGAAAAGAGGAAGTCAAATTGTCTCTGTTTGCAGATGACATGATTGTATATTTAGAAAACTTTATCATCTCAGTCCCAAATCTCCTTAAGCTGATAAGCAACTTCAGCAAAGTCTTAGGATACAAAATCAATGAGCAAAAATTACAACTTTCCTATACACCAATAATAGACAAACAGAAAGCCAAATCATGAGTGAACTCCTGTTCACAACTGCTACAAAGAGAATAAAATACTTAGGAATATAACTTACAAGGGATATGAATGACCTCTTCAAGGAGAACTACAAACTACTGCTCAAGGAAATAAGAGAGGACACAAACAAATGGATAAACATTTCATACTCACGGATAGGAAGAATCGATATCGTGAAAAAGGCCATACTGCCTAAAGTAATTTATAGATTCAATGCTATTCCCATCAAGCTATCATGGACTTTCTTCACAGAATTAGAAAAAAAACTACTTTAAATTTAATATGGAACCAAATAAAAGCTCATAGAGCCAAGACAATCCTAAGCAAAAAGAACAAAGCTGGAGGCATCACACTACCTGACTTCAAACTACACTACAAGGCTACAGTAACCAAAACAGTATGGTACTAGTATCAAAACAGATGTATAGACCAATGGAACAGAACCTAGACCACAGAAATACCACACATCTATAACCATCTGATCTTTGACAAATCTGAAAAAAAACCTGAAAGGATTCCCTGTGCACTGCAACCTCTGCCTCCGGGGTTCAAGAGATTCTCCTACCTCAGCCTCCTGAGTAGCTAGGACTACAGGCACACACCACTGTGGCCAGCTAATTTTTGTATTTTTAGTCAAGATGGGTTTTCACCATGTTGGCCAGGATAATCTCGATCTCTTGACCTTGTGATCCACCCGCCTCAGCCTCCCAAAGTGGTGGGATTACAGGCATGAGCCACTGCACCCAGCCTTGAGCTGTATCTTAAGTCAAAAACTGTCATATTTTATTAAACGTATTTTAAGTCAAAACTCCACAGAGACAAAACAAGCCATTAAACAATAATAAATCTATTTACTGGGAACCTATAACTAATTTGTGTGTGTGTGTGTGTGTGTGTGTGTGTGTGTGGTGTATCTCACATTAGGCTTGCAAAACATATAAGCCAAATACTGACAGAAGTGAAGAAACTTAGAGAACAATACAATTAGAGTAGCATATTTCTTTTCTTTTTCTTTTCTGGTTTAGTTTTTTTTTTTTTTTTTTTTTTTTTTTTTTTTTTGAGATGGAGTCTTGCTCTGTCACCAGGCTGGAGTGCAGTGGCGCGATCTCGGCTCACTGCAACCTCCATCTCCCATGTTCAAGTGATTCTCCTGCCTCAGCCTCCTGAGTAGCTGGGACTACAGGTGCACACAACCACCCCCAGCTAATTTTTGTATTTTTAGTAGAGACGGGGTTTCACCATGTTGGACAGGATGGTCTCGATCTCTTGACTGTGGTCTGCCTGCCTCATCCTCCCAAAGTGCTGGGATTATAAGCATGAGCCACGGCACCCAGCCTACAGTAGCATATTTCAATACTCCAATTTGTATAACAAAAATAAAACAAGACAGAATAATAGCAAGAGAACAGAGACCTTGAAGACAAGTATAAAACAATCATTCCTAAAAGAGGTATAGAGAATACTCCTCAACAACATCAGAATACATACCCTTCCCAATAGCTCATAAAACATTTTCCTTGAAAGACTGCCTGTTAGGCCAAAATGAAGTCTTAACATAATTTTTAAAACTAAATTTTTATGGATTACTTTCTATGACCAAAATGAAAGTAAGAAACAATAATAGAAAAAAACTGAAAAAAATTATTAATATTCAGAAATTAACACACTTATGAGCATGCTCTTGTTCAAAGGTTGAGATAAATATTTTGAAGATATCCATACTGTTCAATGTAACCTACAGATTTAATGGAATGTTCTTCAAAAGTTCACACTACATTTTGAAGAAATAGAAACAGCAACTCCAAAAGTATACGGAATCCAATGAGACAATAAAATACCCAACAATCTTCAAAAAAAGAAACAATGTTAAAGGCATTACAGTTCCTGATTTTAAAACTCATATCAAATCTACAAAATTAAAACAATTTGGTGTGAGTATGAAAGTAAAAACACAGACTAATAAAAAAATGCAGCACATATATAAACTTTAACATATGTGGTCATATGAAGAGTTATTTGCATTCTCATAATAATTGTAGCATTGTTACAAATTTTTAGCAGAGGGAGAGTTTCACCATGTTGCCCACGCTGGCCTCCTGGGCTCAAGTGACTCACCCATCACTGTCTTCCAAACTGCTGGGATTATAGGTGTGAGCCACCTCACTGGGCCCAATTTATTTTCTTGTTTTAAAGGTTTTTTTCTGAAAATGGGAATGTTTTGCCCTGTTTTGTATACATTGTAATCTTTAACTGATATTTGGACATTTTTTAAAAAGCTACCTGTCACAATCTTTATTACATAGCTTTGTCCTGGCATAGTCTGAAAACAATTGTCTTCATTAGAGATTCTGGGAATCTTTCAAACATGTTCCTATGATGTTCTTGTCTGAAATTTGGTGTTTATTTTTTAGTGAAAGAAGTTTATTCATCTTTCTTCTTAGTAGTCTTCATTTGCTACACCTGTTTCATGTCTGTGGTACTGCAGTCTCACTGCTGCTGTAACATTTACCTCTGGTATCAGCAGACCCAAACTGTCATTCCAAAGTATATCACCATTTCATTCAGCACTTTGTCACAGGAGATAGAAACCAGTGTCTGAAAAGGTCCCTAAAAACCATAAATAAAGATGTATGCGCTAACATTTTACTTGTATTTAAAATAAAAACCAGGAGTTAGCAGTTTACTTCTAAAGGCACTATGTTACATTGGGGAGCAGAAACAGCTGTGTTGGGTAAATGTAACAGACTTTTCTTTCTATTTGACTCTTTTGTATTGTACTCACCTAGGGCACTGGACACACACTTAACCCAGTTGTAAATTTTCCACAAATGTATTTTAGTCTGTATGTTTTTGATACATTTATATGCCTATGAAGAAATTAGGGCCTGTGGTGTTCCACTATGCCATCTTGTTTATGTAGTTTGTATAATTGTATAGGTTAGATTTGTAAACTATATTCATCTGAGTCTAGTAAGTGGCGTACCTTGTTATTTTTATTTCTTTCAGTTATATGTTCTCATTTTGCCCAAGATCTTTGCCCAGAGCAGGACATAAAACATTCTTTCCAAAAAGTAATACTGAGAAGATACAGAAAATGTGGACATGACAATTTACAGTTAAGAAATGGCTGTAAAAGTGTGGGTGAGTGTAAGGTGCATAAAGGGAGTTATAATGGACTTAACTAATGTTTGACAACTACCCAGAGCAAAATATTTCAATGTGATAAATATGTGAAAGCCTTTAATCAATTTTTAAATGCTAATATGCATAAGATAAGAAATACTGGAAAGAATCCTTTCAAAAGTAACCAATGTGGCAAATCATTTTGCATGTTTTTACACCTAACTCAACATAAAATAATTAATACTAGAAATAATTTCCACACATGTGAAGAATGTGGCAAAGCCTTTTCCTGGTCCTCAACCCTTACCAATCATGAGATAATTAATACTAGAGAGAAACCCTACAAATGTAAAGAATGTAGCAAAGTCTTTAAAAAGTTCTCACATCTTACTACACATAGGAGAATTCATACTGGAGAGAAACCCTAAAAATGTGAAGAATGTGGCAAAGCATTTAACCAGTCCCCAAACCTTATTACACATAAGAAAATTCATACTGGAGAGAAATCCTAGAAATGTGAAGAATGTGGCAAAGCTTTTTACCAATCCTCGACTCTTATTTTGCATAAGATAATTCTTACTGAAGAGAAACCCTACAAGTGTATAGAATGAGGCAAAACCTTTAACAAGTCCTCAATTCTTAACAGATATAAGATACTTCATACTGGAGATAAACTACAAACCTGAACGATGTGACAATGCATTTGAAAACACTTCAAACTTATCTAAACATAAGAGAAATCATGCTGGTAAGAAATTTTAGAAATGTGAAGAATGTGACAAAGACTTTAAATGGTTCTCATGCTTGATGGCAGGTAAGATCATTTATACTGGAGAACACTCCTACAAGTGTGAAGAATGTGGCAAAACTTTAAATGAATGCTCACAGTTTATTCCATAGAAAAGAATTTATACTGGGTAAAAGATTTACAAACATGCAAAATGTGAAAAAGCCATTAATATCTGTTCAAATCTCAATACAAGAGAGTTTATACTTAGTAAAATCATTATAAGTGCAATTACTATCAAAAAATCTTTCATAATTATAGGAATTTGAAGTGAAGAAGAGTATCTATTTTGAAGACAAACATTACAAATATAAATAGGGCTGTAGTATCATTACTTGTATCACAGGTCTTATTGTACTAACTTATCCTACCAGCATTATGTAAGAGATTATTTATTCTCTAATTGTTTTTATTTTCCAAATTCTACAGTATAAACTCTGTAAAGACAGAGGCCTTTAATTTTAATCACCACTGTATTTACAATTTTTTTTGTTTGTTTGTTTTTGAGACGGAGTCTCACTCTGTTGCCCAGGCTGGAGTGCAGTGGCCGGATCTCAGCTCACTGCAAGCTCCGCCTCCCGGGTTTACGCCATTCTCCTGCCTCAGCCTCCCCAGTAGCTGGGACTACAGGCGCCCGCCACCTCGCCCGGCTAGTTTTTTGTATTTTTTAGTAGAGACGGGGTTTCACCGTGTTAGCCAGGATGGTCTCGATCTCCTGACCTCGTGATCCGCCCGTCTCGGCCTCCCAAAGTGCTGGGATTACAGGCTTGAGCCACTGCGCCCGGCCTGTATTTACAATTTTTAATTAAAAAAACATTTGATTTGACTTTGAAACATTGATTTTCTCAAAAACAGCTGTGGTAAATTGATTTGTTTGTTCTTCTCTGAACATCATTTCTTTTTAACAGCTCTGTTACTTTTCACATATAATTTCTCTGTCTCCCAATTTTTTTCTTGACCATTCTCTGTCAGGGTTATTTCTCCTCAGGAGCTACTGTAGCCAAAGCAGGTGTAATTCAGCACAGTCTTGAAGAAGATTGGCCTTGATGGATCAGGTAAGCTATGAGCATTGTAAAGAAATACCTTGTAAAGATGTATAATTTTATTTTATTTATTTATTTACCATAAATATTTATTAAGCTGTAATTTTAAAGATTTTTCTTCTGTTCTGAGATCTACAAATATATCTAACACCAATGCCAGTATTTTAATAAACAGACCATATATGATAATATAATTACATAGAATATATACATTTGCAAAAAATGGCTTTTTTTTTTTTTGCAAAAAAGAAAAAAAAAGGTTGCAAGCAAAAAAGCCTAATACATTTATGTCTGTATAAGATATTTGTAGAATCAATTTTCCCAAGGCTCCAGGAACTTAAGGACACACACACACACATACTCTATTAAGAGATTAAACATTTCTTCTCTGCTGGGTCCAGGTATGAGAGTCATCACTCTGCCTATGAGCTGGGTCCGGAAATAAGTCGTATCACCTGTGGCAAGATCCATATAAAACAGTCACAATACAGTGTGCTCACAGGTAAAATTCATAACCTCAGCAGTGGGTTCTGTCCAAATGTGAGGGTGATAATCCTTACTGTTGTCTCGGTGTGCATGGAAGAGTCACAATGTCAACTTTGTTCTGGGCTCTGTTATGAAACTCTTTGTGAAACCTAAGGGCTTTTTTTATATGCATGAGTGTGGTAAACTTTTGAGAACTTTCTGCAAGTGGAAAACTCACGACTTTACCCATTGCCCTAAGCCCAGCTATAAGAATCAGCATCTCCTCTATTGGCTAAATCTAGGCATGAGAGTCATCATTGTACCTATAAGCTTGGTCCGGAATTGAGTCACCATCTCACACATTGTTCAGGACCTCACCAGTGGGTTCCGTCTATGTATGGGAGTGACAATTCTAATTGTTGGCTGGATGTGCCTATGGAATGCATAATCTCAACTGTGTGCTGGGTCCTGGTAGGACCCTCTGTCACCCAAAGGTGTTATAGGATATGCATGAATGTCATAACCCTCTATGACATTGCCACAAATAGGGGACAGGAGACCTTACCCATTTCTCTAAATGTAGCCATGGGAGTAAAAATCTTTTCAATTGGCTGGGTCCACATACAAGAGTCATCATCAACCCTTTGAGCTACGTTTAGATATGTCACAATCCCACCTGTTGGCTGGGTCCAAGCAGAAGAGAATGATAATATAACCTAGATGATGGGCCCAGTGATACATCACAATTCCCGCTGAGGACAGGCTTTATGCAGGTAACTAAAATAACTTAGATGCTTGGCCAAGGTATATGTTACAATTCCATTTGGGGGCTTTACCCAGGTAGGATACTCAAGCCACTCAGGCACTGGACAAAGATATATGTCACAATCACCTCTGCAAGAAAGTCCAGAAATGAGATTCAAAATTCCACACATTTTCTGGCTTCAGGTATAAGAATGAAGACCTCCTGCGAGTTGGGTCTAAGTACATGAGACACAGTAGTAATGGTAGGGTGTATCCCTGCGTGAGAGTCACAATTCCAAATGCAAACTATGTCTCAATATATGATTCACAGCCTCACATGTGTGCTGAATCCTGGTCTTCAAGTCACCATCTGACCTGCGGACCAGATCTATGTGTGAGGATCACAATTCCAACTCTGACTACCTCCAGGTGTGAGATTCACAGCCTCAACAGTGGACAGTTTCCATGTGGGAGGGTGACAGTGTTTACTGTTGGTTGAGTGTGCGTAGGAGAGTCCAAATTTCATCTGTTTTCTGGGTTCTGTTATAACACTCTCAGTACCACGCAAGAGCTTTATAGGTATGAGAGACAGTCACAGTCTGCTTTGAGATCTTTATGCTGGTATGAACCCATGATCCTACCTACTGCCCTGTGTCCAGGTGTGACAGTCAGCCTCTCTTCTGTTGGTCAAATATAGGTATGAGTGTCATCACAGTGTCTGTAAGCTGGCACCAAAAATAAGTCACCATACCAACTGTCCCAGGACCCACATATGACAGTCACAAATCCAATGGTGGACTGTGCTTGTGAGATTCAGGGCTTCACCAGTGGGCTCTGTCCATGTGTGAGGGTGACAATCCTAATTGTCAGCTGGGTGTGCCTATGAGAGTAAGAATCTCACCTGGGTACTGGGTCCTGTTATTATACTCTCAATGTCACACAAGGGCTTTATAGGGTGCGCTTGAGTGTCATAACCTCATGTGACCTTTTCTCACATAGGAGACCCAGCACCTTATCCATTGCCCTAATCCTAGAAAAAAGGGGCCAAATCTCTCCCATTGCCTGGGTCCATATATTAGGGTCATCATTATGCCTCTGAGCTGGGCCTAGGTGTATGTCAAAATACTACCTGTGAGCAGAAACCAAGCAGGAGAGTCACATCATCTTGTTTCTCAGCCAAAGATGCGTCACAATTCCCCAAATAAGCAGGACCCAGGAAAAAGATGTCACACTGTGCACTGTAGGCAGGGCCCAGGCAGGAGAGTCACATCAACTGGGAGCTTCACCTAGCTATATGTCACAGTCTATGCTGCAGGCAAAACTGAGGCAGGAAATGAGAGTCACATCACCCAGGTGCTGGGCCTTGTTATATGTCACAATCCCTCTGTAAGCAGGGTCAAAGCAGAACAGAAAAGTTATATCACCGAAATGATGGGCCCAGTGATATGTGACAATCCCCACTGAGGGCAGGGCCCAGGAAAAATAGAGACAAATCACCTAGGTGATGGGCCCAGATATACGTCACAATGCCGGTTTTGAGAACAGCCTGGCAAAAGTGGAGAGGCACATCACCTACATGTATGGCCCACAGATGTGTCACGATCCCCCCCGAGGGCAGGTCCAGGCAAGCGCATCGCATATCCTAGGTGCTTGGCCCAAGTATATGTCAAAATCTCAACTACAAAATAAGCCCAGGCAGGAGAGTAAAACCTATCAGTTCTTGGGCAAAAATATATGTAGCAATCACACCTGCGGGAAGGTCCAGAGATGAGATTTTAAATCCCTGTCCCGGCTTCAGGTATGAGAGTCCGCTATTCCTTTGAGTTGCATTCAAGAATGTGATTGGATTCAACCATGGATTGGATTCATGTATGAGAACCCCAACCTTACCCGTGGCAGTGTTTTAGTAGAGCAATCAAAGCCTCATAGGTGTGATAAATCTTGGTCTGAGGATACAGTCCTAACTGTATCCTACCTGTCATATGCAGTAGGATTGTCATATGCGACAGAGTGAGACTCCGTCTCAAAAAAAAAAAAAAAAAAAAAAAAAAAAACAAAGAAGGTGGTGAAGGCAAGTCTTCCCAGTGGGCAGAACTTTGAGAGTGGACCTGGTTGTGCACTTTGCATGGAAGGAGAAATGGCCAGATGTGCGATTACATACTGTTTCAGTATGGCTTTAGCCAACGGTTTGGCTGGATAATCACGGACTTAGAAGAAGCATGATTGAAAAATTGGTGACAAAGAAAGTTGGGGAAAAGGTGTGTGGATGGACGTCTCTGAGTGGAAAAAAACCATAAAGATATTTGTACCCCATGTGAGTGCTAATCAATGGGTGACCTCAGCAGAGGAGGATTTTAATAATCAAGTGGATAGGATGACCTGTTTTGTTGACTTCACTCAACTTCTTTCCCCAGCCACCCCTGTCATCGCCCCGTAGACCCATGAACAAAGTGGTCATGGTGGCAGAGATGGAGGTCACACATGGTTCAGCAATATGGACTTCTACTCACCAAGGCTCACCTGGCTCCAACCGCTGTTGAGTGCCCAATTTGCCAACAGCAGAGACCAACAATGAGCCCTCGATATGGCACCATTCCCTAGGGTGATCAGCCAGCTACCTGGTGGCTATATTGGACCTCTTAAATCATGGAAAGATCAAAGGTTTGTCCTCACTAAAATAGACACTTATTCTGAATATGGGTTTGCCTAACCTGCATGCAATGCTTCTGCCAAGACTACCATCTGTGGACTCACAGGATGCCTTATCCACTGTCATGGTATTCCACACAGCATTTCCTCTGACCAAGGCACTTACTTTACAGCTAAAGAAATGCAGCAGTGGGTTTATGCCCGTGAAATTCGCTGGTCTTACCATGTTCCCCATCATCCTGAAGAAACTGGGTTGATAGAACAGTGGAATGGTCTTTTTGAAGTCGCAATTATAATTCCAACTAGATGACAATACTTTGCAGGGCTGGGGCAAAGTTCTCAAGAAGGCCGTGTCTGCTGTTAATCAGTGTCCAATATATGGTATTGTTTCTCCCATAGCTAGGATTAACAGGTCCAGGAATCAATGGGTGAAAGTGGAAGTGGAAGTGGTACCACTCACCACCTCTAGTGATCCACCAGTAAAATTTTTGTTTCCTGTTTCCATGACATTATGTTCTGCTGGCCTAGAAGCCTTAGTTCCAGAGGGAAGAATGCTGCCACCAGGAGACACAATTCCATTAAACTAGAAGTTAAGATTGTCACCTGGACACTGGGCTCCTCCTACCTCTAAGTCAACAGCTTAAGAGGGGAGTTACAGTGTTGGCTGGGGTGATTGGCCTGGACTATGAAGATAAAATCAATCTACTCCTCCACAATGGAAATAAGGAAGAGTATGCATGGAATACAGGAGATCCATTAGGGCATCTTTTACTATTACCATGCTCTGTGATTAAGGTCAATGGGAAACTACAACAGCCCAATCCAGGCAGGACTACAAATGATTCAAACCCTTCAGAAATCGAGGTTTGGGTCACTCCACCAGGAAAAATACCACAACCTTCTAAGGTGCTTCCTGAAGGCAAAGGGAATATCGAATGGGTAGTACAAGAAGGTAGTCATCAATACCAGCTATGACCACGTGACCAGCTGCAGAAATGAGGACTGTAATTGTCATGAGTATTTCCTCTTTCTTTTGTTAAAAACATGTTCGTGCATGTATACACTGGTACTAAGAAAATATCTTCATTTTATTTCCTTTCTCCTTTATCATGTGACATGAGATACATTGACCTCACATCAGCCTTTAATGTAATAGTATTTGGATTGGGCATTGGTGCATTTCTGGTTGTATGAAGGATAGTTGTATTGTTAGGCATAATTATGATGTTATTATTGTCTTTATTTGAAGATTATGTATAATTATTGAGGGAACCCGCCCCCAATATTTCAACATAGTTTCTTTCTATTTTCCGTAAGTGTCAGCCAGCTGAAAAATAAAGAGAGACAGTACAAAGAGAGGAATTTTACAGCTGGGCTGCCAGGGAACAACATCACATATTTGTAGGACCGTGATGTCCTCCTGAGTCTCAGACCAACAAGTTTTTATTAAGGGTTTCAAAAGGGGAGGGGGTGTAAGAACAAGGAATAAGTACAAATATCACATTCTCCTGAGGGCAAAAAGTGGAACTGCTAATAAAGATCTAACAAAGATCACATGCTTCTGAGGGAATAGGACAAAGGCAAAAGCAGAACCACTGATAAGGGTCTATGTTCAGCTGTGCACGTACTGTCTTGATAAACATCTTAAACAACAGAAAACAGGGTTCAAGAGCAGAGAACCGGTCTGATCACAAATTTACCAGGGCAATTTTTCCCCACCCTAGTAAGCCTGAGGGTTCTGCAGGAGAGCCGGGCATATCTCAGTGCTTATCTCAACTGCATAAGACAGACATTCCCGGAGTGGCTGCTTTTAGACCTCCCACCAGGAATGCATTCCTTTCCCAGGGTATTAATATTAATATTCCTTGCTAGGAAAAGAATTTAGTGATATCTTCTTGCATGTTCATTTATAGGCTCTCTGCAGAAAGAAAAATATGGCTCTTTGGCCAGGCACAGAGGCTCATGCCTATAATCCCAACACTTTGGGAGGCTGAGACGGGTGGATCACAAGGTCAGGAGATCGAGACCATCCTGACTAACATGGTGAAACTCTGTCTCTACTAAACATACAAAAAATTAGCTGGGCATGGTGGTGGGTGCCTGTAGTCCCAGCTACTCAGGAGGCTGAGGTAGGAGAATGGCATGAACCTGGGAGGTGGAGATTGCAGTGAACCGAGATTCCACCACTGCACTCCAGCCTGGGTGACAGAGCAAGACTCCATTTCAAAAAAAAAGGCCGAGCATGGTGACTCACGCCTGTAATTCCAGCACTTTGGGAGACCAACGCAGGTGAATCATGAGGTCAGGGGTTTGACAGCAGCCTGGCCAGCGTGGTGAAACCCAATCTCTACTAAAAATACAAAAATTTAGCTGGGCATTGTGGTGGGAGCCTGTAATCCCAGCTACTCGGGAGGCTGAGGGAGGAGAATCACTTGAGCCCAGGAGGCGGAGGTTGCAGTGAGCTGAAATCATGCCATTGCATTCTGGCCTGGCTGGCAGAGCAACATTTGTCTAAAAACAAAAAAAGATCAAAATAAAGATTGTTTCAAGTTAAAAAAAAAAAGTCTAATAAAATAAAATTGAAAAAGTTAAAAAATTATAAGAGATTATAAGGCCAGGTGCCATGGCTCACGCCTGTAATCCCAGCACTTTGGGAGGCCGAGGTGGGCAGATTGCCTGAGGTCAGGGGTTTGAGACCAGCCTGGCCTCAACATGGTGAAACCCTGTCTCTACTAAAAAAAACAAAAATTAGCCAGGTGTAGTGGCAAGCGCCTGTAATCCCAGCTTCTAGGGAGGCTGGGGCAGGAGAATTACTTGCACCCGGGAGGTGGAGCTTTCAGTGAGCTGAGATCGCGCCACTGCACTCCAGCCTGGAGGGCAGAGGGAGACTGTCTCAAACAAACAAACAAAAAGAGATTATAAAATTTGTGTGAAAATCTAGAGTGTTCAAAAATGACAAATTTGATGGATTTATTTATAAGATTTTACTAAAATCAAGTTTAGTTTTTTTGTTGTTTTGTTTTTTGAGATGGCGTTTCACTCTTGCTGCCCAGGCTGGAGTGCAATGGCCTGATCTCGGCTCATTGCAACCTCCACCTCCTGGGTTCACCACACCTGACTAATTTTTGTATTTTTAGTGGAGAAGGGGTTTCACCAGGTCGACCAGGCTGGTCTTGAACTTCTGACCTCAGGTGATCCGCCCGCCTCGGCCACCCAAACTGATGCCATTAAGGAGTAAGCCATCACGTCCGGCCTTCAGTATTGATAATACACTATTACTAAAGTAAAATTGATTTACTGTTGAACAAAAATTTTATGTATTATTAACATGGCAGTAAACTATATTTGTTCACATTTCGAATACATTTAAAAAGAGAGTAAAGAAGAGAAAGAATTTTCCCATGCTCTGGGGTGGGCCTGGCTCAGCTCAGGGAGGAAGCCCTGCCTGGAAAGGCTGCAGCCTTTTCTTTTGTTTTTTTTTATTTTGTTTATTTTTTATTTTTTATTATACTTTAA